>NC_141036.1:31570000-31870000 GCF_052040795.2 Danio rerio | reverse complement strand
TCACTTACTCAGATGTATTTTTTATTTTTTTTGCTAGGCCTCAAACTTTGTTCGCTGTAGGCTTTGCTAAGCTAACTCTATAAAAGCCATTGTGTCCCTTTGCATTAAACTTTGAGCATATTACATACAGAGATGTTGTTTATGTTCACACATCTACATTACATCAACTAAAGTTTAAAATATGATGTCCATTTAAAAAAGTTACTTTTATTCAACATAATATGGTATCTTTTTATTTATGTGCATAAAATATGTTCATAAATTGCAGATCCGCAGGAGGGCTGTGTGGTGGTGCTGCCTGTGGAGTCCCAGAAGAGACTGGTTCAGATTCTGCATTTCCTGCCAGAGTTTCCAGCCGAGCTGCTAGCGTGTCTCAGTGAGGTCTGCAACACTGGGAGAGTTTCTGCGAGTCTGGCCACCACACTCATACGCACCGTACACCTGAGGTATGAGGGTTATGACACTTCAGCAGCACTAATGCAGTCTGAAATCTGCTTTCCCAGGACTGCTGGATAGAGTTTAAAGTGGCAGGGAGAAGAGAATTGTCTTCTGTATTGTATCTTCTAAATCTGACTAAGCAACATCGGAAACTAATAGGATCTCAATCTTATGTTTTCTGTTAAATGTGTTTTGCTTGGTGTTTTTTGTCTAATTTTGTCTTTCTTTGTGTTATGTTATATTTTTGTTTTGTTTGATTTTATTTGTTTTTATTTTATTTTTTGTTTTATTTTATTTTTTATATATTTTTTGTTTTGTTGTGTTTTTTTGTCTAATTTTGTCTTTCTTTGTTTAGTTTTTATTTTATTTATTTTTTGTCTAATTTGGCGTGTTTTGTTTAGTTTGTTTTGTTTTATTTTTGTCTGGTTTCATTTCATTTTGTTGTTTTTCTTTTGTTGTTGTGTTTCATTTTTTTTGTGTTATTAATTAATGTATTTTGTTCAGTTTTATTGAAAAAGCAAACTTTTGTTTTCGAGATTTAATTGAATCAGATTGAAAATTTGTTTTTGTTCGTTTAATTCTGTAACTTGGGAAAATTAATAATTCAATATCTAAAATAATTATGATGTCCAACCTTAGTGATTATTATTTCTCTGTACTTGCCTCGGTGCACCCTTTGGTTGCTTTTTAAACTCAGAAATTACATCCCATACTTCTTCATAGTTAGTCTAAAGGTAAGAATATTTCCATCATTTTAAATATCTTTGTACCTAGTGTATTCCTATGATGCTTTTTAAATGAGCATATAACTTGGTTTAGTTTCAAGTTTACATCACGTAATTTTACAGATTACATAAACATATACTCATCTTACACACTCTAATTTTAGAATACTTCTCAGGCAAGTTACCAGACATAATACTTGCTTAAATGAGGACAAATAAGTGCATTAGTGTGTGTGTATGGCCGTGCATGTGCAGCTCAGTTATGAGTAGGACAGTATCAGTCTGCATCTGACTGATATGTTTAAAATGTGACTGCCGACAGGAGACAGCAGCCTCTGAGTTTTCCCTGCTAATAGAATCAAGCAATTTAGCCAATCGGGGACAGCCGAGAGCAGTGCGGTGCGATCAGAGGATGGCCAGTTCTCCCACTTAACTTTGATTGGCCGTGACCGTTAGTCATTACCCACGATTGGCCGTAATGAGGCGGAACAGAGCCACGAGTCACTGCACAGTGAGGCAGAGGTCATGCTGTAGTGTGTTCTCTGTATTTAGAGACAGTAGGCAGAATAACAAATAGTTTAGCAGTTTAAACATTTTGTCAAGAAGCTGTTGCGAAGTACGCTTAGAGTTGGAAAGAGATTTTTTTAAGTGAGAGGACATTGTTTTAGTCTTAAGAAAAAGACGTGACATTTTAACAACATAAGAAATTGATTGAATTGACTTTAAGCAAAATTAGTTAAAAATAACATACACTTTTAAAAATAAATAATCTTTATTGGCATAAGTGGCTTTATTGGCATTGATAATTCCACAAAGAACCTTTAAAGGGATAGTTTACACCAGAGATGACTGATTTTGTCATTATTCATTCAGCCTCCACTTGATCCAAACCTGTTTGTTTTTTGTTCTGAAAAAACAAAGGATGTTTTGAAGAATGTTAAACTGGTATCCACTGTTAATATTTACAATGTTTTTGAAAGCCAATGGCTACTCATTTCCAACATTCTTCAAAATATCTTCTTTTCTGTTTTTCTGTTGGGTACTACTTGAGGGTAAATTGTGTCAATTTTAATCTCCTGAATATTAATTTCCATTGCAAGGTAAAAGGGGCAAGAAGGTTGTTTAGATTATTCAAATGTTCTTTAGTTTGTTTACTGAAGCTATTAAAATTATTTTGTTAATAGAATAAAAACTAAAAAAGTCAAAACTTTTCTTTAATAACCTGCATAGTTCAATTTACATTGACATTTTGATCTAAATGTCAGAGTACTATATCAAACAGATCATTTAAACATCTTTCTAAAATGTTATTAAAATTCATTTCTAAAATAAGTTAAACCTACAATAAACATTAAATCTACAAAATAATATTTAAGCTAATTCGAAAAATTAATACATACTATATATTGGTGTATGGGCTGCACAGTGGTGCAGTGGGTAGCACGTTCGCCTCACAGCAAGAAGATCGCTGTTTTGAGCCTCAGCTGGGTCAGTTGACGTTTTTGTGTGGAGTTTGCATGTTCTCCCCTTGTTCATGTGGCTTTCCTCTGGGTGCCCTGGTTTCTCCCACAAGTCCAAAGACATGCGGTACAGGTGAATTGGGTAGGCTAAATTGTCCATGGTGTATGTGTGTCAGTGAGTGTGTATGGATGTTTCCCAGTGATGGGTTGCAGCTGGAAAGGCATCCGCTTAGTAAAACATATGCTGGATAAGTTGGCGGTTCATTCCGCTGTGGCAACCCCAGATTAATAAAGGGGACTAAGCCGAAAAGAAAATTATGATATTGGTTTATACTGTATTTGTTAAAAGTAACACAGCTCCTTATTCAAAAAAGGTTTATTTAAATTAGGCTGGTCAAGCTGGCTTTAGCTGGCTGGAAGACCAGGCTGGAAATGACCAAAACCTCTTAAACACCAGTCTGGTTGACCATTTAAAACTACCGAACCAGTTAAGGCTGGTTTAAGCTGTATTTTTCAGCAGGGACGTTCCTAAATTGAATAAAAATGTTAAAAGTCTTACACTAAGACTGATAAGCATCGACATTTAAATTTAATTTTAACTAGTTGACTAGTTCTGGATGATTGACAGAATATTCCTTCGAGTTCCTCCACATGCTGAGGGCCTCGGGTGTCTGAGTACATCTGTGTGTGTATCTCTGACACGCTGTGTCCCCACTGCACTTCTTTTTCTCACTAGCCTAAAGCCACTCTTTTATTTGTGGATTTCCCTCAAATCCTAATGGGATCCATGTTTGAGTGTGTGACTTTGAATCCCTGTGTGACGCTTGTGGATGTGTTTTGGATACGCTGCCTTTCCTCCGGGCTCTTTCAGTTTGCTGATGCTAGGCTGAGTGCCGCCCACAGAGGGCAGTGTTGTTCTTTTGATGAGATTGTCGAGTTCTCCGCTCAAAGTCTCAACGAAATTCCAAAACAAATGCTACAGCAAGCGAATTCACACCGACTGCACTTTTTGGAAAGTCTGGACGTGTGACAGGATTCCTCCATGATAAGAGAAGCATCTTTTAAGGCCGCTTCTGTTCATGGCAGAGCTGCGTGACATGCTGTTAAGTGAGCCAATCCTCGGAACAACATGAACCGAACATTCTGTCCTTCGCAAAAAATTCACTTTGATCACATCAGCAGAACAAGACTAAACTCCTGAAGAGTTTTAAACAGTGGCCATGAGGTTCGGAACGTGGTGATAAAGTTGGACAAAGGGCTAATACTTTAGCGATAGTTTTGTGTGTTGTCCGATTAGCCGTGCGTGTGTGTGTGGTTGGCAATGGCATGCTGAATGGTGAATCTTTGTTGTGTGTGTGTGTGTGTGTGTGTGTGGCCCTTTTTACTAATGGGTTGATGGGAAATTAGCCAATCAGTGTGTATTAAGGAAGTCCAGCACATGCTCATTCCACAATCATAAAAGAACTGAAATCAAAACAAGTAAAAGATCAGATATTCATGCATTTTATTGGCCTCGAGGCTGATCCACATCTGTAAGGGCGAATCATAAGACAGCAAGATTGTCCTCAAGTAGCTTTAACACACACACACACACTGGTTCTGTCTGATTTCCTGCTTGGAAAAGCACTGTGGCTATGTAATGGCAACTTTTGACTGTGTCTACTAGACCTCAAATTCTTGGTGAAATAAAATGCGTATGGAGGCATTGAAAAATGAAGCCACTGCTGGACTGACCTGAAGCTCTTGCCAGTGACCTCTTGATTCATGTGCCCTCTGTAGAGTGCTTTGATTGATATTTTGTTTTCAAATTCTGTCCAAATACTCAAGATTTAATATTTTCTGATTTGTTTCCTTTGTTTAATATGTTTGAGTTTCAGTTTTCCTAATTTTTACCTTTTACTTTTATTATTATTTTTTTATGAGTTTTTTTTAATGGTTAAATTAATCTGTAGTCAAAAGCATGCCCAATTAATTGAAATCAGGAAACTTGCATAATATAACAAGATTTTAATGGCTGTTGAATAAAAACACGTTTACTTAAATTGCAGACTCCGGCTAAAATATCATAGGCCCATTTTAACAACTATTTTTTAAAAGGTTATAATTATTGTATTTTGTACTTTAGGTACATTCTACTGTGCTCAAACCTTTATTTTGATGACTTCTCAGTTCAGTTTCTGTGTTTATAGTGACTAAATATTTGACTTTACGGACATGTATGCTTAAATCATGCAGCTTAAAGGCAGACATTAAGGTTAAAACACTTATTTCCTTGAATCTGTCACCTTCCTCCTCCATTACTAATGCTTGTATTAATATATTCATATACCCTGCATTAATATAGTATATGTTTTATAAACCAGTTACAAAAGCAAATAAAACCCTTTAGGGATTTTAAGCATTTCTTCAAATGTCTTAAAGCGACACTATATGTTGTCTATCACACTGTAAGGATGACCACCGCGATTCCTCAATCCGCTGAGTGTCCTCATTTGCTGAAGGTGAGTGTTTTTGTGGCTGGAGCTTGATTTCAAAGGAAATGAGGGATCTCAGATGGCTAGTATTTTTAGTCTGGCATTCAGAGCTGGAGCGCGCGCACACACAGGTACAGTGTGAAGTGTGTAACAGGAGAGCGGATCAGTGTCGGGCCGCTGCACACTAATGCATGTGTGCTTCCTCATAGGTCTCCTCTTAGCGGCTGCTCCAGCGCCTCGCAGGATGTCCCGCTGAAGGATGTCGATTACCTCAGTTTCTTTTTCACCACATTAACAGGTGGCTGCACACACACACATATAAATTCAATCAATCCTTTCTGGATTTTGTGAGTCGTCTTTTTCAGGTTTTTGCAGGATACAATCCTAAATCTTAAAATTTGCTGAAGAATGTGGGACATTTGATTTGCTGTAAAAGCAAACGTTATACAACCACATTTAATGTTTCAAGAACCATTGCCTCTATTATATATCTAAAGGAATATGTAATGAGAGACCAAATAGAGAAAATTAATTTTAAACTTTGAAACTTGCTGCATTTATAATACATAACTTTATAAGCACCTTTGCCTCTCAAATTTCTTCTACAAAAGCACAGTCATTAGCATTGTAAAAACCTTGAAATATTATATTATCGAATACAGTGTATTTTAGGGCTGCATATTATATCGTTTTAGCATTCATGTCGCAATGTACACACTCGCAATAGTAACGTCGTAGCATGTGCAATATCCAGTCAGGATTATAGTCAATCAGGTACGTTAGTTTATCAATGCAACATCTATCCAAAATGTAGTGAAAGTGTATCGTTTGCATGTTTTTTTATTTATTTATTTTAATTATTATTTTTAGGCATTTCCATAGATATATACACTAGATATCGCATACAGATCCTGAGCATGTGTCAATACCACTGCCACATTTGAACAGGTGTCCTATGACAAATGTCATTCTACCGCACTTAGTCAAGACTAAAACCAATTTGAAGATTCTGGACTATTGCGCTGCATATTGGTGTATTAACAAGCAAACAAAAAAAAAAAAAACAAAGCCTAAAGGCTGAACATTTCATAAGTAAGACTTTGTTTTTTATGATTTCGTATGTTATGAACTTTTGTGCTAAATAAGTTATGTTATCGATGACAATACAGTCACTTACTGCACCGACCAAAAGGCAAATAGCACCAACTTGCACTAAATTCTAGGTTTATGCTAGTCTTGTTGAATAAAATCAGCAAACAATGTAAATGAAATATGACAACAAGATGCTGCGGTGCCAGAAACTTGTGTTATTGTCGGATAAGTGAAGTACGGCTAGTTTATTTTTACTTATAAGGGTGCCTGATAACATAATGGTGCCTGCGCCTCTATGTGCACACTTTCCGCCCTAAATTATTGAATATTACAAATTGTGTTTACCATTTAAATCAGAAAGGTGGATATGCACATTGAGAGGCAGAGATATCAGTGCTTACGAGTTATTCATAATGGATATTTATTCATAAACATATCACTCCCTCTGTTAGTTTAAAAGTGAAAGCGGGAGAGGGGATGTGTTTCAGGACATGGATTAGATCAATATTAGCAGGGAGGGTAAATAATACATTTCCATGCAAACAAACACATGCTCTTTGTAGGTAATGCCCGTGCGGTCACTTATCCATCGATATAGAAAAGTGATGTAAAATTATAATTTTCGTAATTTCAAAAATTATTTGTATACTGACCTCTGGGAAAACTCCCGATCATAGATGCATATATTAATGTTTACATGTATATGTCTCCATATGGCCAGTCCTCCACTACACCTTGGCCCCACATTCATTTCAAAGGAGCGCTACCCTGTACTGAAATGGCAGCTCTGTGGACGTATTCCTTTCAATAGACAACAACAGGCTAAGCGACATCTTATGTAAATATCTATGAAGCATTTCAAGAAAGCAGAAATCATAAGAAATTATATTGTTTGAAGCTTTAGATTAAGATCATTGTATTTAATTATGGATATGATAAAGAAGACTATACAGTAGTATTTAATATGTCATTTTTCAAGTTTTGTGCGTGAATACTATATGAAGACAACATGTGGTAAAATTGTTTTTATCGCAAAATAAATTGCAGGAAAACAAAATATAATTTTTTCCCAATATCGTGCCGCCCTAGTAGTGTATTTGTTAGTTCAGTCAATCATAATTGCTGGCCAACTGCATTTCATTGTGATTTTATGTAAATATATGCTAAACTATTGTAAAAATGTTAAGTTTGCCATGAAGCCATTTTCCTAAATTGAGTTAAAGAAGTAAAACTTATTTGTATTTTCACTAAATATTGTTAAATCAACTATAAGTTTACCTTTATCAGTTCAATGCAGACACAGCCTACTTCAAGTTATTCTTGGCTGAATGAGAGTTTCAGTAAAGTCACATGATGGATTTCTAAGATAGTTTGTAATATGGCAATTTTTGTGTGTGTGATGGTAGACTTGTAAAAACCTGTAAAGACTGATTGAGTGATATTGAGTGCCGGCTTTATACTTCATGATGTTGATAAAGCAGTGTTTCCATGATCCTGTGCTTCAGGTTTCTCCTCTGACATGTTGCGGGCTCTGCAAGACAAAGATGAAGACGATCTGTTGGCCGCCTCCACGCTCTCGCCCCTCAGTGTGTACACCACCAGTTTGGATCAGTTCCTGCATCACTGGGACGTGGTGGAGGTGAGTCTCTCTCTCTCTCTTTAATCTCTGTCTTTAGTCGATCCAGCTGTTTGTGCTTTGTCAGTTGTTATGCTGTCAGTCACTGGTGTAAGTTTCTGATCCTGTTGTCAATCGTTGTGTGCCCTCTAAACACCTCTCTCTCTTTCTCCTCTGTTGCTCACTTGGCTGCTAATCCCATACAAAAATCTCAGTCATGACTACTATTATAAGTATTTTCTTGAATTATTTTGGTGACAATTAATTGCATGTTGTTTGCTTGTAAAAATGTAAAAAAAAGTTCTATTCACTAAAGAATACCAGTATTTAAAAAATGACATTTTATAATTGTTATAGAAGTGCTTTTAGGCGTATACTCAGACGATCAAAGAGTGAAATTAGAGCTGGAGTTTTTGATAATATATATCATTACCATGAATTGAATAAGCTAAATTGGCTGTAGTATTTTATAACTTTCTTTATTGTTTTTTAAACATTCGAACACAATGACTTACAAATTCAGACCTACAAACATTTACACAACAATTGACAATAAAAGAGAACAAACAATACAGAAGTAAAATAATAATAGATAAATACAATAAATAAAAAAAGAGAAGAAAATACAAAAACAGAATCAAATTAATAATTAAACCTAAATATTTTATTACCTTTTATATTTTAAAATTATATAAATTATATTATATAAGCCTTTTATATTTTAAAATATAAACTAAATACTGACCCTTTAAATTAGTCTGATTTCAATTTCCCGTAGAATTTATGTCTTTAAAATAATTTATAAAAGGTTGCCAGATTTGATAGAATTGTCTGGTTTCTTTTTTAGGCAGAATCAGATTTTTCTCCAGTTCCAAATGTTTCATTACATCCCTCATTAGATGTATATATGTAGGAACAGCTTTTTGTTTCCAGTTTAATAATATTAATCTTGGTTCTAGTTTTTAGCTATCTTAGGAATTATTTGAATAATAATACAGTTTGTCCACACAACTCAGTTGAACTGTAAAAGTGGAATTTATTGGCTATTATGGAAGGGTTTATCCACGTTCAATGTCCTTTTCATTTCTGTAGAATTTATTAGAGATATAAAGTTCTATTAGTTTGTTTTTTGTTATAACTAGGCTACCTATTTAACTATATTGTAAAAAAATTATTACTGTGAAATAAAATTACTCTTACCATGAAATAGAATTTTGTTCATACCGCTTGCCTCTATTTTAAAGGGCTAGTTCACACAAAGATGAAAATGATTCCATGATTTACTCTCAGCCATCGTAGGTGACTTTCTTCTTTGAGACTGATCTCATCTGAGAACTTTATTCTCCCCCATTTTCTGTGTGGTGCACATTTTATTATGAATAGATGCGTTTTTGTTTTGGACTCTTGTTTTGGACTGTTGAAGAGGAAAAACTGAAAACTGCTTATACATTAACATCAAATAATTATGTATTGTTTTCATGTTTCCAAAATGACGTTATGCTTTTGGGATTCTGACATTTTAAAATGTTATTTTTATTACTGATTTCTGAAAATTTTCTGTAGAAGAAACAGGAAGCAGTGTTTTGCGATGTCCAGAGTTATGTGTGGTTATCAACTTCCACCGAGCATCAGACATCCACTTGAATCAGTGCAGGGCCACTTGGGTTGTAATTCCAGGCACAAGTGCGTGTGTGTTTTTTTTTTTTTTTTTAGTTTCCCCCTGAAGACTCAAGGCCAGTTCTCGAGCGGGCGAAGGTTTATCGTATCGCACTGGTGTAGGTGTCTCCATATTTCAATAAGGGCTGGTTATCAGAGTGCTCCTGGCTAAAGCAAATGCTAATGCCAGCCAGCGGACACCATCACCACCTGACATTTTACACGGAAATTAAAACCCAACAAAACCACACCCTCAGGCCAGGCTCTGACTCTCACTTTACTGCACACACACACACTGCTAATTCCTCTATGCAATTTTCTCTGGACTTTCATTTTTTGTGCCCAAGTCAATCAGACAGTAAAGGTGGTGAGGGACGGTTGGCATCTCTGTTGATACGGTAATGAGGAGTGACGGCGGAGATGATGCCAGCAGGTGAAGCTGATGGAAAATAATGGGCCTTAATGAGGAAAAGAGCCTGATTCTCTCCTCACGTACACAAGCACAGGACACGGTGTCTCAATCACTTCCCCCCTCCTGCTTATTAGAAATTTTATTTAACAATAAGAAATCACCTTGCAATAACACATTTAGATAGAAACTTTTGGTACGAGTTAATTGCACTCAACCTTTTTGAAAAAACAGAGGTGTTAATTATATTTTAAAAGTACTAGATACCTCTGTATCAAATGGTCAAAATAACAACTCTACAGTTGTTGTGATTAAAATTTAGAGGTTATTCCTCAATTTTCGTAATATTTCTGAAGTTGAATAATTGGTATTGTGTAAAATACAAACAAATCTATAATATTTTGTGTGTGTATATATATATATATCAGAAGATGGGCATGGTCAGCAGCTATACTCTGGTAGGCTGAGGCTCAATTGTTACTAATGGGCCCAAAGTGGGCCAAGAAAATATCCCCCAAACCTCCACCACCAGCTTGAACAATTGATACGAGGCAGGATGGATACATAGTTCATGTTGTTGACTCTAAATTTTGACCCTACCATCTGAATGTCGCAACAGAAATCGAGACTCATCAGATCAGGCAACGGTTTTTTTTTTGTTTTTTTTTTCAATCAGCTGTTGTCCAATTTTGGTGAGCCTGTGCAAATTGTAGCCTCAGTTTCCTGTTCTTGGCTGACAGAAGTGGCACCCAATGTGGTCTTCTGCTGCTGTAGCCCATCTGCCTCAAGGTTGGCTGTGTTGTGCGTTCAGAGATGCTCTTCTGCATAGCTTGGTTGTAAGGAGTGGTTATTTGAGTAACTGTTGCCTTTGTATCAGCTGGAACTAGTCTGGCCATTCTCCTCTGATATCTCGTCATGTTATCTTTTGGTCATTTTTGGTCAAAAAAACTTGCTGGTTGAATATAAGTAAGTTTAGGTTAGAATTTTTTTTTTATTGTCTTTGATTATGGTAATATACAGTAAATGCATGCAGCATTTTCTATTCTAACAAGACTTGATTCGGTACATCATGCTTCACTAAGTTTTACATTTTTATCTATAAAGCTATTTTAGGTAAACTTTCATCTTATATTTGTACTCTTCTTTCACTTGGAATTTCTTTGCTTTTTCAAGTGTTTGCATTTTAATATACCCCGAGTTTGTACAGAGCTGGGATAAACGGCACTTTCTTATTGTGCACCTTGGGCATGGAATAATTAGCAAAGACTTGAAACTAAATCAAATTGTGTCTTTCTGTGAGTTTAAAGACATTATTAAGAGAGTGGAATTGGAAGCATGTGAATGCTTTTGCTGAGAGGACTGATGAAATGTGTTTATTTATTTTAAAATATTCTGTATGGCTATTACTTTGGCCAGGTCACTCTTGTAAAAGAGATTTTAAATCTCAATGAGACTCCCTGGCTTAAATAATGTTAAAATAAAAAAAAGTGTGTGTGTGTGTGTGTGTGTGTGTGTGTGTGTGTGTGTGTGTGTGTGTGTGTGTGTGTGTGTGTGTGTGTGTGTGTGTGTGTGTGTGTGTGTGTGTGTATATATATATATATGAGGGAATGTCAACAGAATTAATAAACAATTGTGTTTCACGCAAGCTCAAATATTTCAATATTTATGTGTATGTTTGTTTTTAATTAAACACACACACACACACACACTTTTAAAGGGTAGAGTTTTAAGCTAATTTCATTTTACTTGTAGTAGTAAGAATTTTTTTATGGAGCAAATCGATATTATCATAATGATTTTTGATGCATAATGTGACAGACAACTGAAGCTGCTTAAAATTAATTTGTTTCTAAGATTTTGTAAAATATTTATAAAGCATGGATTTTAAATATTAATATTTCAAATATTGTTTTTACTGTATTTATGAAAAATAAGAGCAGGATTTAAACATAAAATACTTTCATTTTTTAAATCAGTAGATCTATCTTATGTTTTAAATGGCATGTTTACAAAACCTGGAATATGTTAAACAGGTTTTTTTCCCAGCACTTTATTTTCTTTCTGAATAAATGTTGCCAAACGTAAAAATGTGCTAAAAGTATATTTCAATCCTTCTGGGATTTTACATCAAACTCTTAAAGAAAATTCTCACCCTTTCTCAGATATATAGCATGACAATTAGCATCAAATTAAGTTTGGTGTGTGTGTGTGTGTGTGTGGCTGCTGGGGGTCCATTCCTTTATTGGCAATCAGGCGTCTGTAATGTGCAGCATGTGTAATGTGTTCTTAACGCTGTTAGTCTGATTAATGTCTGATAATAACCTGCTCTGAATGACATTCCGCTCCGCCTTCATCTGCTTAATCCAATCTGCCCTAATGCTATTAGCACTATTAGATTCCTCACACTCTTATTTATTGTTTGTGCTCATAAAATATCAGTTCAGAGTGGCAGCGTGTCGCTAATCTGTCCCATGTCAACTCACATTATGACAGAGTACAACCCTTTGAGCCCGTCACTGTATGTGTGTGTGTGGGTTCTTTTTTACTCTGTGGACTTCTCTTTTGTCTGAGGATTTATTTTTGTCTGACCTAAACCATGTCTGTGTATGTGTGTGAATGTGTCAGATGTTAAGATGTTGTGATGTATAATTCAGTGGTTCTTTGTAGACTGAGACCGAAAGCTGAAAGACTGGTCACACTTTTTTTCTATCTCAAAAATGACTGTTACTCCAATCTGACTTCCTTTTTTATTTATCTTAATTATAATTTTTTATTTAAAGGGCACTAGTGATGAAAATCAACTTTTGTAAGGTGTTTGGACAGAACCGTGTGTAGGTATAGTGTGTGCACAGTCATATATCGGAGTTATGGAAACCCAATAGGTCTTTCTTTTTAATTTTCCCTGCGTTAAAATAGGATCCAATCCCTCCCATTTTGAGGCCCACCACAACATGATGCAGAAATGCGGTTTCCCTGCCCACCGAATTGATTGACAGACGCTTATTAACATGTTTCCATTGTAACAAAAATAATCATATCAATAAGACAGGACATGCACACAGCAACTAGGATTAAAAGATCTGTTCAGCTCTCTGTGATCATCTGCACCTCAACAATGTGTTTTGAGTTTGAAATGTTTTTAAAGCAGTGCATGTTTGTAATAAATACAGTAAAATTCGTACGTAATTCATCATCACAGCCGCATGGCAGTACAATTATAAAAGACAACATTTCAGTACTGGTTTGTGGACTTAAATCAGGCTTATTTTGAAAAAGGTAAACATTTGTGAGTGTTTGTGTGGGACTCATCGTTGCAGAAAGGCTTGAATTAACTTATTCATTCATTAATTTTCTTGTCGGCTTAGTCCCTTTTATTAATCCGGGGTCGCCACAGTGGAATGCACCGCCAACTTATCCAGCAGGTTTTTACGCAGCGGGTGCCCTTCCAGCCGCAACCCATCTCTGGGAAATTGAATGAACTCCACAACACATATATCAAATAACAGTTGTGACATTTTTTGCTGTTGCAAGGGAGATCTGCTTTATGCGGGTCTGTCACTATGCTGTTTATCTACGTAAAGGCTACACACATCAGTGAAATAATGAGAGATCTCTGTGGCTCTGACAGGCACGTGGGAACAGTGAATGGGGAGAACCCAACTAATTTGTATTAAAAGCACAGACAACAAAAACGATTACAATGCACTAAAAGCTCAAATTTTCCAGATTTATATTAAGACTTTTTATATTTATATTATATATGAATATATATATATATATATATATATATATATATATATATATATATATATATATATATATATATATATATATATATTAAATTATGAAAAAGGGGAAAAATAGGTGCCCTTTAACTAATGCAGGTGTATCCAAACTCGGTCCTGCAGGGCCGGTGTTCTGCAGATTTTAGCTTTAACTTGCCTCAACACACTTGCAAGGATGTTTCTAGAGAGCCTAGTAAGAGCTTGATTAGCTAGCCCAGGTGTGTCTGATTGGGGTTGGAACTAAACTTTGCAGGACACCAGCCCTCCAGGACCGAGTTTGGACATGCCTGAACTAATGTAATTCCAAAAAAATTTACATTTTACAAATAAATGGAATGAGATACCATTTGAGACACACATATCTGCGTGCATAAATACATGTGTACATATGTATAATACTTTACATGTAATAATTTTTCTGACACATTTTCCCAAAATGAGGACTATATATATATATATATATATATATATATATATATATATATATATTTATATATTTGTATATCTGTATGCAATCTATATGGACATTAACTACATAACTGTGTGTGTGTGTGTGTGTGTAAGATTAAAAGATTATTGTCAGAATAATGTGTTTAATTTAAAATGGTGGTCCAATGTTTATACTGTTCATCTAATTGTTTCCAGTCAAACAAAATATTTTACGTATTGCCAGAAAAATTGCAAATTTATTAAATTCCATAGATTTTTTTTTTAATTAAAATTTTTTATTTATTCTTTTTTTTTCAGTCAGTGTGCTCCTAAACCCATTCGTCATTGGGGTATGAGCCCAT
Source organism: Danio rerio (assembly GCF_052040795.2). Classification (NCBI taxonomy): domain Eukaryota; kingdom Metazoa; phylum Chordata; class Actinopteri; order Cypriniformes; family Danionidae; genus Danio; species Danio rerio. The sequence goes on along the minus strand of NC_141036.1, from coordinate 31,855,555 downwards.
TTGTAAGAAAATGTAAAAAAAAAAAATACATGCAAATTAACTGCTAAATCAGAAAGTTATGAACTGCCATGAGATTGTGTTGAATAGCATTGGCTCGGTGCTTAGCACTGTCGCCTCACAGCAAGAAGATCACTGGTTCAAGTCCCGGCTGGCCCAGTTGGCATTTCTATGTGGAGTTTTCGTGTTCTCCCCATGTTGGCATGGGTTTCCTCCAGGTGTTCTAGTTTCCCCCACAGTCCATGCGGTATAAGTGAACTGAATAAACAAAGTTGTCCGTAGTGTGTGTGTGTGTGTGTGTGTGTGTGTGTGTGTGTGTGTGTGTGGGGATTTCCCAATTCTGGGCTGTGGCTGGAAGGGCATCCACTGTGTTAAACATATTCTGAAATAGTTGGCGGTTCATTCCGCTGTGGCGACCTCTAAAATAGAGACTAAGCCAAAGAAAAATGAATGAACGAATTGTTAAATAAAACCAGCAGTTTTTAGGTGCTACTTACAAATCACTTTACCTTGATCAGAGCCGGCGATAATGCTGATGATTTTATGGAAAACTGCCTGCGTGGAAAAACTTCTCGGTTCTTAATTTATGAGTGTTTTTCTTCTGTTGAACACATGAAAATGTTGGAAAGAAGCAGCTACTGACATCCATATTAGAAAAGAAAAATACCATTGAAGTCAGTGGCTGCTTTTTTCCTTTGTGTTCACCAGAAGAAAGAAACTCAAGCAGGTTTGGAACAAGTAGAGGGCGAGTAAATAATCACAGAATGTTCATTGTTTGGGTGAAATGTCCCTTTAACACATGTAATCATTCATTCATTTTCTTTTTGGCTTGGTCTCTTTATTAATCAGGGGTCGCCACAGCGGAATGAACCACCAACTTATACAGCACATGTTTTACGCTGCAAATGCCCTACCCCTCTGGGAAGCACCCATACACACTTATTCACACACATACACTACAGACAATTTAGCTTACCCAATTCACCTATACCACATGTCTTTGGGCTGTGGGGGAAACCAAAGCGCTCGGAGGGGAGAACATGGAAGCTCCACACAGAAGCGCCTTAACTGAGTCTCAAACCAGCGACCTTCTTGCTCTAAGGCGACATCGCTACCCACTGTGTCGCCACAGGTAATCAATTTTTGAAGATTAATACACTTTGTTTGTTTTATTTAGGTGGTTTGTCACTGTCTGGACACTCTGGGCTCTCGAGCGCAGTGTTTTGATGTGATCCAGAATGCCATCATTAATAACCTGGTGAGTGTGTGTCTTGAGTGTATGTGTGTGTGTTTTGCTGCAGACAATGTTTGCTGTGATACTCTCACTGTTTCTGCAGGCTGGACTCGTGGTGGTGCCAGACTGTGTGTGTGTGGCTCTTCTGAGGTGTGTTCCTCGCTTATTGGATGTCAACTTCCTGCCCAGCGACACACTCCTCCACTTCCTGTCTGACTGTTGTCTGAGCATGCTCAGTCTATTGCTACAGCTGGAGCAGAGCGCCCGCAAGAGGTCAATATTTGCATACTGTAACATTTATACACACAATAACTGTTTGATGATGCAGCAAGAGAAGTTGTAAACAGTTCTGGGGGAAGTCCATTAGTGCACTAACAGAAAGAAAGGATCAACACATTTGAAAAGAAGGGTACTTATTTTGCTAATCCTGTAATGTCTGTATCAGCAATCAATGATTTTTAATAACTTCAGTAATAATTAGGGATTCCCCAATACCAGTATTGGGTCAATACTTGGTTAAAATATTCATACTTGTATCGTACACGAAATGCTAATCTCACGCAGCGATACCACTCAACAGTATTTCACTATGTATATGTGACTTGCTGTCCTACCTAATTTTAATATCTTAATGTATTAATTAATGTATTATATATTAATAGCTTTGTCCTTATAAATAATCCATTTATTAAATAAATTAACAATTCTAAAGGCTACTGAAGAATAAACCGAATATGCAATATGATCCTTGCATAATGATCACAGCGAAACAAGCTAGCACTTACTTTATATATAAACTATATATTTTTTCCCAATATTTTTATTGATTCTTTCCCCTTCCCCATATATATATATATAAACATACAGTTGAAGTCAGAATTATTAGTCCCCCTTTGAATTTTCTTTTTTAAATATCTGCCAATTGATGTTTAACAGAGCAAAGACATTTTCACAGTATGTCTGATAATATTTTTTTCTTCTTGAGAAAGTCTTATTTGTTTTATTTTGGCTAGAATAAAAGCAGTTTTTAATTTTTTTTTTAAAAACATTTTGAGGTCAAAATTATTAGCCCCTTTAAGCTAAATATTTTTCAATTGTCTACAGAACAAACCATCATTATACAATAACTTGCCTAATTACCCTAACCTGCCTAGTAACCTAATTAACCTATTTAAGCCTTTAAATGTCACTTTAAGCTGTTAAGAAGTTTCTCGAAAAATATCTAGTCAAATATTATTATGTGTATATATACATGACAAAATAACAAAAACAATAATACAATAAGGTGGCGCAGTAGATAGTGCTGTCACCTGACAGCAAGAAGGTCGCTGGCACGCTGGTTCGAGCCTCGGCTCAGTTGGCATTTCTGTGTGGAGTTTGCATGTTCTCCATGCGTTCGTGTAGGTTTCCTCCAGGTGCTCCGGTTTCCCCCACAGTCCAAAGACATGCGGTACAGATGAATTGGGTAAGCTAAATTGTTTGTAGTATATGAGTGTGTGTGTGAATGAGTGTGTGTGTGGATGTTTCCCAGGGATGGGTTGTGGCTGGAAGGGCATCCGCTGTGTAAAAACTTGCTGGATAAGTTGGCGGTTTATTCTGCTGTGGCGACCCCGGATTAATAAAGGGACCAAGCCGACAAGAAAATAAATGAATGAATATTACAATATAAAAGTACATGTTTACAAAAAACTATTTACAATATTATTTATGTATGTTTCCCAAAGATAGTCAAAGTCCTTCTGCTTGCCTTTGGTCATAGAAGTTGGATCATATAAGTTAGTCTCTCCAGTCCAACACAGTTCAATATATTTTTCCACATTTCTATGGATGGAGCATCCATGTTTCCAGTGTAATGCAATAGCCCTTCTAGCTTGAAGGAAACCAAAATCCAAAATTTTGGTCTTCCCAATTGTAAGTTACATAGGATACAACCCAAGTATACAGAGCTTGGCATTTAAAGGGATTTTAATATTATACATGTCTGACATGCATCCAGTGATCTCTTTCCAAAACATTTGTATTTTAAGACATTGCCAGAAGCAGTGATATAGTGTACCTTTATCATTAAACATTTAGAGCACACATCTGGAATATTCACTATATAAATTATAAAAAAAAAAAAATTAAAGAAATTCCCTAAGGCAACTTAAACTGCACACACTTGATTATGTAATGGGTGAAGTCGTGGACGCGTGTCAGCACAAAGATAATTTATCCTTTAAATGTCCATGCTTAATCGATAATCGATATGGTCTGTCAAATTACAGGGCTATCAATAATTTGTGTATATTTTTGGCTTGGAATAGGCTTCTGTTAAACATTTTTCTGTTCATCCTTGATTTATAGGAAACATAAAACAATTGCACTTTCATTGAAATCAAATCTAAGAGGTATCGGAAACTGTACTCTGTATCGGCGAGTACACAAATTAAAATACTCCTACTCGTATCAGTTTGTCAAAGTCGTATTGGTTCCCAGTGTGAGAGATTAGCACTGATTGGTACTTTTAAACTTTAATGTTTGGTCTTGTAATCAGCCTAAATCAAAGCAATATTAAACATCTACATATATTATAAAGATAAATTCAGATTATTCATTTATTCATTTTCTTGTCGGCTTAGTCCCTTTATTAATCAGGGGTCGCCACAGCGGAATGAACCGCCAACTTATACAGCATATGTTTTATGCAGGGGATGCCCTTCCAGCTGCAACCCATCACTGGGAAACACCCATACACTCTCATTCACACATACATTACGGCCAGTTTATTTTATTCAATTCACCTATCAGCTGCAACCCATCACTGGGAAACACCCATACACTCTCATTCACACATACATTACGGCCAGTTTATTTTATTCAATTCACCTATAGCGCATGTCTTTGAACTGTGGGACACCGGAGTACCCGGAGGAAACCTACGCTAACACATGAGAACATGCAAACTCCAATTTTATTTGTGTCTAATATTAGAGAAATTTGTTCTTTTACAGTTAGTCTCATAATAATAAATTCCCTATTATTATTATTATTATTGACCAGTTGTTCACTAATCATTACAAAAAAAAAAAAAACACAGCATATCACGTACAATCTTAGTTTGGAAGTTACGTTGGGGTTTAGGTTTAAAGAAATATAATATTCAGCATTTAAAAATATAAATGCGTTGGTCCAAATTTCTGTATGTTCATGTGTGTTTCAGGGATGCCGTGTGGGAGGCGTGTTTCGCCGCGTTGAGCTCAGTCCCGAGGCTCCTGCGACTCGTCCTGCAGTCTTTCCGTGTGCTTGATCTGTGTGAGGACGAGCTGCCCGTGTTGGCACAGATCCTCTCGTTGCTTCTACAACACACTCAGCTACGCAACCACATGATGGCCAACGCCAGTTTCCTGCAGCATATCATACAAGACTTAACGGTACATGCACATACACATACACAGCCACTGACATAAAAATCTGTCTACAGAAACTGAAAGTCAGGGACGAGCTTGTTTTATTTTAAAGCTGCAGTGTGTAGGATTGTACCTAGTGGTTGACATGGGTATTGCAGTCCAAATTCAAAACATTGGAGAGGGTTTTTTTTTTTTTTCACCCGGCCTCTCTGATGAGGACTCGACACAAATGCAGGTTGCCAGATTGACGACACTAATAGGAGTTAGCATGCCTGACGACTGAGCATTACAATGTATGCTGCTCAGCTAATGTTTACGTTTAAAATATTTATATTATTTGCTAATTTAAAACACCTTTTGTGGATTTTTTTTGATAACTTTGAATCTGAGTCTTATTTCAGAGCTGCTATACTGTACTCTGGAGGTCGCATTTTCAACAGCATCTACATACATTGAGGCAGCTTTCATGACTGGAATGAAATACGCAGTGTTTTCCGCCAAGGCAGCCTCAGATGCTGAAATATGAGTGGTTTTTAGATCAACAAGTATGTAGCATGATTCTTTAATATCTGCAAACGCATGGAATTTTCTTGCTTTAGAGTCAAAACTTGCATAGAGCACCTTTTAAAGAATTGCCCCTTTCACACAGTGAGACCGGTAAATATCAGGAAATTTTCCAGAACAACTTTACTGGTCATTTCAAAAAAGTGCTGTGCACACAGGCAAGGATGTTCCAGAAATTTTCAGAAAAAGACCATTTACACATTCATTCCAAAATACCTGAAAATACTGACGTCATTAACTAGAAATGAGCTAGAAATGAACGGCTGCGCTTGTATTTGGAAACAAAGACGGGGTCGGGCTTTGGTTGATGGTTACGTTACATAATATGTGTGTGTGCTGGTGCTCACCGGCTGCTTCACATGCACAAGCGTCAAGCAACTGAAGCAGAGCTTGAAGTTAAACAAACAGCGCTTTATCATAAGCATTTTATCCATAATTTTTTCCACGGTTGGCATTAAGAAGGAACATAGAAACATTATTTGACTATTCAAATATTCAAAGGCTTATTTTTATAAACAGCACAGATGTGAATGCATATGAATGATCTAATTGGCTGGAGTAGATATCTTTTGCAGCGTGTTTTAATTGTAAACATTATCTTTTCTGCAATTTTCCTTCTGCGTTCATACAGAGAAGCATTTACCAGTATTTTACAAAAGGGGCTGTTTACACATACTGACCTTTCCGTAAAAATGCTGGTAATTTTCCAGAAAGTCTGCATGTGTGAAAGGAGCTAATATAGTGTTTGTGTTAAGTGCGCAAAACCAGACTTCAGATATTTCATGATACAAGACTTTATATATATATATATATATATATATATATATATATATTAAGGGTGGAGCCGAACCCGAATACGGTATTCGGAAAGGCACAAATAGCGTGTTTTTACAAATACTTGATTCGAACAAATACTTGAAAAATTATTTGTATTCGGGAGCAAGAAAAACACTATATCAAAAAGCAGCGTCTCCTCGTGAGACCACAGTGCATGCCCGCATGAGTGAGTGAGTGAGTGAGTGAGTGAGTGAGTGAGTGAGTGAGTGAGTGAGTGAGTGAGAGAGAGAGAGAGAGAGAGAGAGAGAGACACGCTCAGTGCAAATCACTGTTCAGTGATCGCAAACTGCCGTAGTTTATTAAAGACGCAAACCTCTCACTGCACGTCAGCTGCGCGCCTTCAGCAGACCTCCTCATTCCTGCAGCACGAGAGCTTTATGATTGTTTATGCGCGCCTAAAGTGGCGGATCTGTCCGGTAAAATATCTGACTGCGTGTCACCGCATCCCTAAGGACTGTTTGGCGAAATATTTGACTGCATGTCAATGCATAACAAACGACTGAAAGGATATAACTAGAGAACTCTCCACTGTGCTACTGGGTGAAAGCGTATGTCAAGCCGTTTTAGCATTTAAACCTTGTTCAGACTATCCATAAATATATTTAGAGATATCTCTAATTATATTTTGACTTGTCATAATTATAATTCGACTAGTCAGATTGGAAATATCTGCAAATATATTATGACTGACTAGTCATATTCCTCCATTGACTTCCATTGAAAAATATTTGCAGATATCTCTAAATAAACAAACAAACAAACTTTGTGTCTGTTTTGTGGCTGGCAGATGATAATAGCAGGGCTGTATCTTTTAGTATTATATAGAATACTTTTGTTCTGCCAGATCTCCCGGGCAGGGTTTTATTTAGATTAATTTAGTTAATTTTAGTTTTTGGAATTCTGTGCATTGGAAAGAAGTTCTTTCAGAAGAAGAACAGTTTTTTGAAGTATTATTTGTTTTTATTCTGTCTATTCAGTGTCCTTTAACAAGAACGGTGGTGGTGGGGTTCATAATATTCACAATGGTATTTTATTAGTTGTAGGTTTAACCATGGATGAAATAATGGCTTCTATGTTATTTTCTTTTCAATGACATTTCTTGTCACATGTTCAAAAACAACAGCCAATATTGCATATCTATAATTTATATAATGGGTATAATTAAACAATACTTTCACTATAACGTAAATTAGAAGTGTTATAGAAAAAATATATATTTTTGCGCCATTTTGAATTTTACTCGAATACAAATACAAATACAAATACTTTTCCCCCCTCAACAAATACAAATACAAATACAAATACTTTTCCCCCCTCAACAAATACAAATACAAATACAAATACCGGCTGCTCCGCACATCCCTAATATATATATATATATATATATATATATATATATATATATATATATATATATATATATATATATATATATATATATATATATATAATGCCTTGTAATTATATTATATTAGCTTAGATGAGAAACTGCATTTTTAATGCTTATGTCTGACCCTGGACCAGTCAGTCAACTGTTAATTTAGTTGAAATGGAGGTATATATATCACGTTATTAAACAAATAAGCTCTTCATCTATGTATGATTTATTAGGACAATATTTGGCCAAGATACAACCATTTAAAAGTATTGAATTTTAAGCAGGTTGCAAAGCAGATTGTGTTGTCTATATTGCTAAGCAACCCAAACAGACGTTGACAGGTGGCAATGGTTTGCATACCCTCATAGAAAGAAGAGTCTGCAGCACGTCTGGTGTGCGACCCCCTTAAAAATTCTCAAAAATCAAAACATTGAGAAAATCACCTTTAAATTCAAATGAAGTACTAAGCAATGCATATTACTTATCAAAATTTGCTATTGCTAAAAATATACTCAACTTAAAACATTTTTGGTTCAGAGTAATATATCTTCTAAAAACATTTCATTTGGTCTTTCACTAATAACTTTTAGACTTATAGACAACAATAGCATAAAGATTTTTTAACACCCATAAAACTTTTCAGGGGGCTTGAATATGAAACGATCATTAAACTTCTTGCATATGGCCCCTTTAATATTGAATGCAATGTTGTGTTTTTCCAGCATTACTATGGTGGTGAGAGCCGTGAGCAGTGGCTGACTGACCTCCTCTACTGCTACAGTGTGACGCTGTCTACTCATCGGGCAAACATGGGCATAAGGGACATCTATTAGCCGCTATTGTCCAACACAGTCTTCAGAGCTGCAGCCTTTCTTTTCCAGTCCGGTCATTTTGTACAAAATGAAAAAATAAACCTTGTGATAATCAAATGATTGGTTATGTCTTTCATTCTTCAGTTTAAAATGTATTATTGATTCAAACTTAGATTTTTTTTAACTGCCCACTGTTTCTGCTGGTAGATATGGGTGGCTGACGGTAGTATTGGTAACCTAGTAACTATAATGGATTCATGTCCACTTCAGAGAAACATTAGAGTTTCTCACATTATTCACAAAAACTACAAAAATATTTAGCGAAAAATATATTTTTCCCTGAAATTTGCACATTAGCACAGGTTGATGGAAACAAAGCTATTGTGGGATTTACTCAAAGCAACTAAAACATACAAGTTACTTAATGTTCCTTTTTTAAAAGAAATCCAGATAACTGAAATACACAAATTTGTTTTAAGTATTGTTCAAAAGCACAAAGTTAGTAAGTGTTTTATTGTTTATTAGAAATATTTTTTATTCTGCTAGGATCCATTACGTTGAAGTGGCAATAAAAATGTGTACTGTGGTATTTATTTAAAAAATACTGTGTATTAATTAAAGAATCCTGAAAATTTTTTATCTAAACTCATTTTCAACTATTTTCAACATGTTAAAATTATTATTATTATTATTTCTATATTATATTGCATGATTTCTAAATAAACTATATGACTTAAAAATATAAAAATTATATTATTATTAAAATGTATATATTCCACTATATATATATATATATATATATATATATATATATATATATATATATATATATATAATTGAAGTCAGAATTATTAGCACCCCTTTGAATTTTTTATTTTTTTTTTTAAATATTTCCAAATTGATGTTTTACAGAGCAAGGAAATGTTCACAGTATGTCTGATAATATTTTTTCTTCTGGAGAAAGTCTTATTAGTTTTAATTCGACTAGAAGAAAGGCAGTTCGATTTTTTTAAACACCATTTTAAAGACAAAATTATTAGCCTCTTTAAGCTAATTCTTTTTCCATTATTCTGCAGAACAAACCATCATTATACAATAACTTGCCTAATAACCCTAACATGCCTAGTTAACCTAATTAACCTAGTTAAGCCTTTAAATGTCACTGTAAGCTGTATAGAAGTGTCTTGAAAAATATCTAGTCAAATATTATTTACTGTCATCATGGCAAAGATAAAATAAATCAGTCATTAGAGATGAGTTATTAAAACTATTATGTTTATAAATGTGTTGAAAAAAAAAATCTTCCCTCCGTTAAACAGAAATTGGGGAAAAAAAATAAGAGGGGCTATTAATTCAGGGGGACTGATAATCCTGACTTCAACTGTATATATATATATATATATATATATATATGCATGCTATATACACATGATGTATATACTCAATTTATAATAGGTGAAGTTTCATAAACTAATTTCGAGAGGAGCAGGTGACATGATTGATTGCAGCTGGTCCCTCATCCGTAATCAATCAGATTGATTCAAGCTTACAATAAATAGACCGATTTCACCCTACTGCCTTAGCTTCATTTTGGAAGAATCCTGCCTTCCACCCAATCTCCTCCTTGTCCTCCCTTTACTGGTGGGAGCTCTTGAGATCTACCTGATCTCGGACCCCCTTATATGCTTATTGACCAAGTGGGAGCCTTGGGCTCAGTTATCTCCGAGCTCAGGGTTCTCTCCCGGGACAGCATGCCAGACCAGCTATTTGCGTCAAGCAATATCTAAGGCTGCATTTACTGCAGATCTTGATAGTCAATGCCGAATTTGGGACTATACAATTTTTTTTTTGCTGACCTGCTTACATCATCTTTTAAAAGTGACACATATCCGATTGTCTGCATTTACACAGCAAAGGTGCAATGACTAGGAAAAAATGAGCGCGCGTTGACTGAGAGCTGATAATAAAAGAGCGTTCATTTCTCCATTCCTGTATTTAATGTGTTCACAGGGTTTACTTTTTTTAAATGCTTTTTGACACATTGTTTTACTATAGTTTATGACAGAAGTTCTCATTTTGGCCAGCTTAATGTAATGTCCATGATTTATGCATGTGACGTTTTCCACAGTTTTATATTCCTTTAGGTTACATGGCGAATATTGCGCCCGCAAACACACACATACACTACGGTCAATTTTAGCATACCCAATTCACCTATACCAAATGTCATTGGACTTGTGGGGGAAACCGGAGCACCCAGAGGAAACCCATGCAAGCACGGGGCGGAGGACATGCAAACTCTACACAGAAATGCCAACTGACCCAGCTGAGGCTCGAACCAGCGACATATACACAAGACCTGAATCTGATTTGAGTAAATCAGAATCTGTGAGATATTTTTTTTTCCTACTTGCACATACATGGGCCATATCCGATCTGTCGCACAGGATAAAAATGAGAATTGAGTCACTTGAACCTATGCAGTATAAATGCAGCCTTAGTGTAAACTCTTGAAATGTAGCATTTCGAGTAACTATGTTGGGGGGAAAAACATATTTTAAAATGATTATATGAACAAATCTAGCCTTATTAAGCTGAAGATAGTTGACTTAAGCCCAAATCTTTGAACAAAAAATTTCAAATAATTCTTTCAAAATAATTGCTTCTCATGTTAGAAAACAACGTCTGCCGTAAAGTGACCTGCAACAACAGCAGCAAGATCTCCTTTTCACTCATAAACTCAGGGAATTTCCATTTATAGAGACATCTATAGAGACCGATAAAACAATTATAACTTCTCAGTAAAAAGACAACAATAGAGTACAAGAATATAACAGACATCTGTGACAACATTTAGCAACAGGCTGAAAATAGAAGCATGTTTCAGAGCGCCGACTTTTACTGTACATATAAGCACTCAGTGGTCTCCCATGCAGGTGGTCTTGTTACGTAAGGCGTATGTCAACCTTACGACAGGTATATGACCTGTTGTCGACAGAATGAAAGGTTATCTAATACATTTGTTGTGTTTGTGGTTTTAACCTCTAACCTCTGCAATAATCGAGGTGATGCTGCAGATTTAACGTGTAAACGCAGACAATACTGTACCTCGTGCTTTAGTGTAAAAGTGCAGATCATTCCAGATTCAGTTCCTGCAGAAACACACACGTTGGTGTGCGTTTTGTGTCATTTTTTTATTCGGTTCTGACTGCTTTGACTGGCACCACTGGATGGCCGTAGATGGTAAGAGAATTGCTTGGCCTGACTGACAGAATCCACTAGATTCACACACTCCACGGCGCTCACTGTGAAGACAACAACAGGCGTATATTTGAATATGTGGTTTATAGGGACTCTACATATATGTCTTGATTTTTACACATGTCTAAAGTGTATATCCTGTCCTCTAAACCTAACCCTACAGCTAAACAGAACCAATAAAACATCTTGAATTTCAAATAGACCTGAGTAGTATGTGTTTGAAACTCTTTGGGCTCCCGGGACACATGATGAAGAGTCCTTATCAACCATATTTATGCACATTATAAACATGTATTGAAGCACATACACAACTAATCAGAAGTTTGAAATAATTAAGAGTTCACCAAGGCACATTTTCATCTATTTGTGCTGAGTTTTTAATGTTGTGATTCACTTAATAGCAGTAGATTGGTTTCGTTCATGGTTTATAACATAATGAGTGCTTTACAAAAGAATCTGTGTGGGAAGAATATTTCTTGAACCAGTGCGGCTGAAAAGTGGACGTGCACTAACAGAGTTTACATGCTGATTTGCACTCAGTTGTTATCAATTAACATCATTACACGGTTCTCTGGAATACTTGATTCCGATTGGTCAATCATGACATTCGATGGTGTGTCATTCCCAGATGACCACTGAAACTCAGGCGCATCCGAATACTTGGAATGATCTTGAACTTAAAAACTGTGTATTCATTTTAAGTGCTTATCTTTCATGCTGCTGTTCTTGACTGTTTTGCAGCACTTTGCCACTGTATAATAATAATGATAGTAGGTTAGTGTAGGCTGCATTCAGCCATTTTTGCTTTTGATATGTTTAATTAAGGAGTTAATGAAATATTCTAGCTCAAACTAATGTTTTTGCTGCTTAATATTTAGTGGAAACCTTTTCAGAATAAAAAAAATGTTAAAGAACAGCATTTACTTTAACAGGAATCTTTTGGTACCTTTTTTCCTTTACTTTCCTGTTTAAGTAATATATCCTTGCAAAAAAAAAAAAAAAAAAAAAAAAATATATATATATATATATATATATATATATATATATATATATATATATATATATATATATATTATTTTATCTTATATATTATTTTATCTTACACCAAACTCATCAATTTATTAGGGTTTGCACAAATATATTAAGCAGCACACCTGTTCTCAAAAGATGTAGGAATATTTGTTTCTTAGTAGAGAATGATTTCTGAAAGATCATATGACACTAAAAACAAAAGTGAAATCTTTACAATAACCAGATCAAATAACATTGATTAAAGACAATACAAGTTCAAAAGTTAAATGTAATTAAATTTTTTTCCAATACTATCATTCATTCATTTTGTCTTAGTCCCTTTATTCATCAGGGATCACCACAGCGAAAAAAACCACCAACATGTTTTACGCAGCAGATGCCCTTCCAGCTGAAACCCATCACTGGGAAACACCCATACAGGCTCATTCACACACATACACTACAGACAATTTAGCTTACCCAATTCACCTATAGTGCATGTCTTTGGACTGTGGGAGTAACCATAGTTCTCCATACAGAAATGCCAACTGACCCAGCCGAGGCTAGAACCAGCGACCTTCTTACTGTGAGGCGACAGAGCTACCCACTGCACCGCCCATAATTTTTAATGTATTTTTCATTAAACAAAATCTCTATTCTCTCTGTAATTAAAATGTTGAGTTTGTGTTATCTCTTGATTTTCTGTTAAATTGTGATTAAGTAGAAAATTTGTTTAATAAAGTGTTTTTGAAAATCAAATCTCTCTCTCCAATATATGACAGCAAAAGATTCCAAATGCAAATAGCACACTTGAAATTAACTCTGGACCTTTTATCTGCTCATTGTAATTGAGATAATGATGGAATAACACACACCTGGCCATTTTTTTGAGAAGCAAATTGTACCATTATGTTTGATGTTTGGTCCCTTAACAAGTGGGAGGCACATGTACAAACAGTTGTAATTTTTACACCACGGGTCACCAATCTCGGTCTTTGAGGGCCAGGTGTCCCTGCAGGGTTTAGCTCCAAGTTGACTCAACACACCTGTCAGGGTGTTTCAAGTATACCTAGTAAGACCTTAATTACCTTGTTTATGTGTGTTTGATTATTGTTGGAGCTAAAATCTGCAAGACACCGACCCTCCAGGACCAAGTTTGGTGACCACTGTCCTACACCAATCACCCAATTTGGATGTAAATACCCTCAAATTGAAGCTAAAAGTCTGCAGTTAAAGCACATCTTGATCCAATTCAAATCCAATGTCTTGGTGTATGGAGCCAAAAATGTAAGAATTGTGTCGATGTCCCAATATTTATGAACCTAACTGTATATACACACTTTGCTGGACTTTTAAATTTTAAAGGTTTGAGTAAAATTGTTATTGCTTTCTGGGGCTGACAATATTTCTTCCAAACTTAAGATTTCATAAACAGTTGGTCAGAATAGCATGAATACCTCTCAGACAAACAACTATAAATTAAAAATCCTGTGAATTATCAAGTGATCTTTCAATTTTTCTTCATAGCTGTGTAATTTTTACAAACACCAAAGAACCCAACCAGTGACTGAACTCAATTACTCACGCTGCTTATGTGTTCTGAGCGACAGATCCAGCAAAACTTGGCTTTGGCTCTGGCTCTGTGTTTTGAGAGCTGCCGCCCGTAGAGAGGTCCCTCTTTTGGATGGGGCAGCACCTACATCAAATAAAACAGCAGGTGTTTATTGCTCTAAACGTGGCCACATGCACATTTCCTACTTAATTGAATCAACACGTCACAGCTGATGCTGGAGCAGGTGATTCTGATTCAGACAGTTGGGGCTCAAACGTGCAGGTATGTGTGTGTGTATGTTTGAGATGGGACGGGCGAGGGAGGTCTGCGAGAGGAGACAGCTCGACATTCCCTCTGACAGCAATGAACTTTTCAAAGCGTTCTGACTGTCAGAGAGGAGCGGCGAGGGGAACAAGTGTCCGTGTGTGTATGTGGACGCGCTCAGCCATCATCACCTGTTCATGTCTGCTGAAGGTCAGTTGCGTTAACTGGGTCGAAACTCCACCTTATCAAGTGATATGAAAGGAGGGAGCTGAAACGTCACAGAAAAACATAACACCCCTCTGTAATGATCTTATTAGAGATGCTCGGCCTACTTTTAAAGTGAAAGTTCCCTGACAGATTGTGTTGAGTAAAAAACATGAGTAAAAAAAGAAAACTAAGGCTCATCTGAATAAGCTGATAATTATTTTCATCTTATGGCTAATAACTATTGTAAAGTAAAATATATAAAAATATATAAACAGAAATTGGGGGAAAAAATAAACAAGCAGTCTAATAATTCAGGGGGGCTAATAATTTTGACTATATATATATACTAATATATATATATATATATATATATATATATATATATATATATATATATATATATATATATATATATTGTCAAAATTATTAGCCCCCCTGAATTATTAGACTGCTTGTTTATTTTTTTTTTTGTTTAGAAATGTGTTGAAAAAAAAAAATAAATAATGTATTTCAGGAGGGCAAGTAATTCTGGCTTCAACTGTATGGATTGATGAGATTTTATTCTATGTGTTTATGTTTGCCAAGGCTGGAATTTCCAGATCAAAAACACAGTAAAAGACATGAAAAAATAATGATTTTTAAAAAAATAATCATAATCTTTCAGAAATTCTAATAACATCAATACTGAAAACAGTTTAATGATGCGTACCTGTATTGAAACCATGATACGTTTTTTTCCATAGATAAAAACACGTTTTTCATAGATAAACGCAAAAGATTTATTTTATCACATTAACTAAACATTTTCCAACTAATTATTTATTTTATGCATATTGACCACTTATTTACTTTTGGTTTGAAAGTGCATGCTTTTGAAAATGTTACTGTTATCGTCGTGCAAACTACAAAAATGTGATTTTCTGAAAATTGTTGTATCATGCTGTATTATTAGTTTAGTCTATGGGAATGCGTGACTCCTTGACAATGAAAGCAACAACAACGTCTATGTGTGAATACACATACTATTGGCCTGGTGTGCAGTTAGACAACATTTTAAAGATCTGTGTGAACGGGCAACATTATCATCTGTATATCAATCTGTTTTTTGAAAACCATTTTTAAAGTAAATTGCTGCAATGCAATTGTATCATCAGTCTTTTCGAATTAATCTCTTTAAATTAATAGTCCAATGATAAAGTGCTGTCAGTTTTTACTGTATGAATATTTAACTATTGTTTTTTTTTAACTAGGATAAGAAGTTGGAAAATAATGCTCTTATCATCAATATTTTGATTATATGGAGTTTCATATCCATCATGGTCAATTCACCAGTCAGAAAGCTCTTATTTCAGTAGTACTTAAGAAATTAGATATTTATATAAATACCATTAGGGAGAGTACAAACAAAAAAGCTGTAAAAACTGTACTTGAGTTATTTTCAGTTAGCAAGGTCTAGCATCATTTGTAAAATCTGTATTTTTTTGCTATTGTTTTATTTTTTACTTTGTTTTACCTATTGAGTCTGTGTACTTATATATAACTCTGTTATGCTCTGCAAGTGCTTAACTTGCACTGCATATCTTTTTATGTACGCCCCTAGCATTGTTCTCTATGTCATTCATGCATCAATAATAAAAAAAGAATAATTCAGTGACAAATACATTTTGACCAGTTAGTTGTTGCCACCCAGTGGCTGAATTGAGATCAAAAACTTTTAGCAACTCTTTTTAATAATAAAACCATAAACACATAAAAAAAAGTTTTTTTAGCCCACCCTTTAGCGTATTTATTTACAGTTCTTATGTAAATGTACATATTTTTATTCAGTTTTTAATATTAATTTCAGTAATATTATTAACTAATATCCAAACATCTATATATTTTTTATTTTAATAAAGTTTTTAAAGAAATGTTTTTGTCTTTTAATAATAAAAAAACCTGACACGAATAAGACACCGTGATACTAATTTTACATCATCTTACTGGACACTTTCTGAGATGTATCACCCACCATAGATATTCTGCAGCACGGAGCTCTTTTTCCCTGCGATTCTGGTAGGAGGAGCCTGAACGTCAGATGGCTTACAGTGGGTGTGGTCATGTAAGACAGGCCACTCCCACAACAGCTGAATCAACAAGGCTGTGGCTTCAGCAGACTCCACCCCTTTCAACGACCTGCACAATACCTTGCGAATACGACCCCGAACACAAGACCTAAATGGACAAACAACATGTTCACAAGCGCATACACACAGGCAAATTCTATAATGCCGCATTACAGATATAATATCAAACGAACAAACCCCACTGTTCATACTGTTACTGTTCATAAAAGGACTTCAAGAATGTGCATACACCTTATTTGTGCTCTGAACCCCATTATTTTCGCAAAGTCATTATAGGAAAATGCCTTTATAGGCATTGAAATGCACACACACACACACACACACACACACACACAATAAATAGGGGGCCTATTTTGGTGACCTCCTCTTGGAGGTGTTGATGTGCTGGTGGGCACAAAGCCATGCCACAACTCAAACCAGCAACATGTGGGCAACATATGAGCAGGTGCTGATTTGGAGGGAAAAATGGAGCAAAAATTTGAGCAACTGGATTTAATTTATTGTTAATTTGTTCACAAGAAAATTTTAAATGAATTTTTGTCATTTAAAATGAACGAGGCCTTGGATAGATTTGAGAGACCAAATTAGACAAAGCAGCTATGTTCTGTTTATATCCAGTAAAATGATTGGTTTGTGTAAAGAATGATTTATTATGAATAAAATAAGGTCACAAAGCTAATATTTGAAGTGGAGAATTCTGCTTATACCATGATAACTACACCACAAATCCAATGACTTATTTAAAGATAAGGTTCTGTTCTTAAAACTAGAGATGCACCGAAACGAAAATTCTGAGCCCAAACCAAATATTATTTTCGAAAGAACTATTATTTTGTTAGAATTTTTCAAATGTAACTAAATAAAAGAAGATTTTTTTGTGAGTTTAAAGCTGAAAAAATGAGGTTTTCATTAAATGAGTCTTTAAAATATTTTTATTGAATTATATTGATACTATTGATCTTGAAACAGCGGATGAATAAAGCCTTTTCTATTTTTTTTACATTTACTGTTATTTAATACCAACTTTTTTTGGTCAGTTCTTGGTTGTGAAAAAGCAGAACAGTGTGTTGTTTATTTTTGCAAGTATATGATATTGCATCTGCACAAATGTTAATAAGTGTATTTGGCAAAAACAAAACAAAAGAATAACTTAAACCAAAAATGACATAATTGGCTAATTATTTTAGTGCATCCCTACTTAAAACACTTCTGTGTGTAGGGCAGAAGTTTATGTTAAAGAGTTCCTTGTAGTTCTGCAGTTAAGATTTTCAAAATAAAATGCTTTTTACTGTTTGTGTAATCATTTATAAGCATAGATAACCAAACAAGTGGATGGAATTGCATTTGCATTGTAAAGTTAGAATAAAAGTTATTTCATGTTTTAAGGTTTTGGTTAGTATACGAACAAAATTATTCGGCATAAATCCACAGATTTTTTTTTTTTCAAAATTCTTTGCAGAAATAGCAAAAATTGTCCACAGATTCTGTCTGACCCTAGTTATCAGTCATATGCAGGGCTTGACATTAAGACCCGCTAACCCACCAAATCCGGGTAGATTTCAGCTGTGGCAGGTTAGACAGCCATACCCACTAGCCACTTTGGCCATTTGAAAATAATTTTTAAATAGTAGTTTCCTTAAAAGCAAAGTTCGACAATAAGGATGGCCTTTGAAAAGCAGCACAACTGACAAAAACAACTGTGTTCACACAAACAAAAAAAAAGCAGGTGAATACCGAATGAGAGGTTGATCAAGTGCATGGAGAGACTCTGACTCACTGACGAGGGCTTCTTGCGTGCACAGCTGATGTGATTTGTGCAATTGTTTAAATGCTTGCGCGCTCCCGTTTCCTTGCGCGAAGCAACCATGCCTGGAAACGCAACTGATGCAATTCTCTTTGAAAAAGAATAGACGCAGTGCTTGCTTTCAAGAGTTTGAGATTTAAAAAAAATGTCTTAGTGTAAGCAGCAGAGGTTGCCACTTTCGCTTAACCATTCTTTGAACAGATTATTAATGAGCCTGACTTAACCGTGTGAACGTGATCATTCTTTCATCACTGCAGACAGTATGTTTTTCACCTAATTTCTCTTACAGGTATTTTTTTATTTATGGTTTAATTATCATCTGTTACAATAGCATTGCTTTATAAGAGATTTAGTTCCCATTTATATATAGCGAACTGGTGATCTGGGACCTTTAGCCAGAACAGACTATACTGTTCATAGTTCTAGATAGATGACACATTTTTAAAAATGTCAATAATTTTTTTAAGAAAAGTTTAGTGAAATAAAAAGTGTGTTTATAGTCAAAATGTATGTATATAAATATATTTTTTCATAACAACAAAACTGGCTAGTGAAAATGGCGAGTGGCTAATATTATTGAAAAACTACTAGCCACAGTGGCTGGTGATCAAAAAGGTTAATGTCAAGCTCTGCTCATCAGTATATCAGGTTATCAGACAAAATTATCATGAATTTATTCATTCATTTTCCTTCAGCTTAGTCTCTGATTTATCAGACTTCACCACAGTGGAATGAACTGCCAAATATTCCAGCATATGAAGGACAGCGGATGCCCTTACAGCTGTAACCCAGTACTGGGAAACACCGATACACACTCATATTCACAGACACACTCATACACTATGGCCAATTTAGTTCATCCAGTTCACTAATAGCGCATGCCTTAGATTGTGGGGGAAACCAGAGCACCTGGAAGGAAACCCACGAAAACGGGGAAACTCCGCACAGAAATGCCAACTGGCCCAACCGGGATCTGAACCAGTGACGTTCTTGCTGTGAGGCAACCGTGCAAACCACTGAGCCACCGTGCATATCTAATGTAAACCGTAATGTAGATGTAATGTAGACTGGCTTCCAGCATCAACTCTTTAACACAAAGTTTAAATGTCATTACACAAAAGTATATGATTATACATAACTATTGAAGCTTCTCAGAATGAAGTACTTCTTGTAGTAAAAGGACATAAGTACCTTCTCCATGCTCTCTGTATCACAACAGCAGCCTGGTTTTTACTACAAGTGCCGTCTTTCTTCTTTTCCTTCTCTTTCTCCGCTAGTTTTTTTCTCGTCCTGCCCATCAATCTCTCTTTGTCTCTCTCAATCCCCGTGCCTTTCTGTTTCTCTCTGACAGTCTGTTTATCTCCCTCAGTCCTTGATCTTTTATCCTTTTCTCTGTGCGTCTCTTTTTCTTGTCGTTTCTCTTTTTGCCTTGTGACAGAAGTGTTGTTGGATGGCTGGCTTCCTGTAGGTTTGTGTTCTGATATGGGTTTGTTTCCCTTGGACGTTGTCTGTGTCTCATTGTGTTGTGGTGTGTCCTGGGAGGCATTTTTGGAGTGGGCACCTGTAGTACTAGGTCTTGGTTTAGGGGTTGGGGTGGTCTCCATGTGGCCTGGTGCTACATGGGTCCCTGTGTGGACTGGTTTGGCACTGCCTGGTCGACTGGAGCCAGCGGGGGATCGGCGCTCATTTGCAGATCCACAATTCAATGATATGCCCGTGTCTGGACCAAATGTTTCTCTCACACACACCTCCTCTCTGGTGACTGGACACTTCTTGGTGCTCATTGGCGTCACTGGAGGGAGAGATCTGATGGAGGGAGCATCTGATGTTTCAGGTTCTCTTGTTCTGCGCTCTGAAGAAAACAAAAGAATTATGGTTATGGAAGTGTATTAACAATACATGTTGTAACATGGTGCCATATACAGCAGGGGAAATAAGTATTGAACATGTCATGTTTTTCCTAGGAATTATATTTCTAAAGAAGCGGTTGATATGGAATTGAACCAGATTTAGGTATATTATATTGGAATCAAGTCAGGTGATTGGCTGGGCCATTCTCCAGCATGATTTTCTTTCTCTGAATACATATGAGCAGTTTTCTTGGCTGTGTTTTGGATCCTTTCCTTTGCTGAAATGTCCACTTTGGTTTTTATCTTCATCATCCTGGTAATGTAGATGTTGGACTGAAGTAGCTAATATTAATTTACAATGAGGAAGTGCAGAGGGTTGCTGAATAACTATTAAGATAATTCAGCTGCTGTCTGGGCTTTCACTGCCTTTCTACACCTCCTTTTCTTCATGTGTTTCAGACTTCAATTCCAAATGTTCAATTCCATACAATACCCTGCGTCATTTCATTTTATTATGCATAGCTTAATTTGTAAACTAATTAGATTTGTTTTCTTTGAAAGTCAACAGCACCTTCAGAAATATGTTTTCTGAGAAAATGGTGACGTGTTCAATACTTATTTTCCCCGCTGTAAGCTATTATTTGAATGTATCAATATTGTGTTGCTAATTTCCTATAGTTCTACATTTACATAACCTTTATTGTCATCTTTTATAATTTCGAACCTTTTCAAGTCAGGCAGTTGAGAAAAGAGCGCACAGGGATTTGTGAAAAGGTTAATAAAATGCAAAAAACTAAGAAAAAAAGAAAATAATAAAACTAATTTTATTTTATAAAAAATGTTTATATATATATATATATATATATATATATATATATATATATATATATATATATATATATATATATATATATATATATATATATATACATACATACATACATACATACATACATACATACATACATACATACATACATATATTTATATACAGTTGAAGTCAGAATTATTAGCCCCTCTTTGAAATTTTTTTTTTTTTTTAAATATTTCCTAAATGATATTTAACAAATCAAGGAAATTTTCACAGTATGTCTTATAATATTTTTGTCTTCTGGAGAAAGTATCATTTGTTTTATTAAGGCTAGAATAAAAGTGTTTTTACATTTTTTTTAAAAACCATTTTAGGGTCAAAATTATTATATTTTTAATAATATTTTTTTCCTATATTCTACAGAACAAACCATCGTTATATAATAACTTGTCTAATTACCCTCTCCTGCCTAGTTGACCTAATTAATCTGGTTAAGCCTTTAAATGTCACTTTAAGCTGTATAGAAGTGTCTTGAAAAATATCTAGTCAAATATTATTTACTGTCATCATGGCAAACATCAGAAATTTATTATTAGTTATTAGAAATGAGTTATTAAACTATTATGTTTAGAAATGTGTTGAAAAAAAAACTTCTTTCCGATAGACAGAAATTGGGGAAAAAATAAGCACGGGGGCTAATAATTAAGGGGGGCTAATAATTCTGAGTCCAACTGTGTTGGAGTCACACACACACCAACACACACACACACACACATGGAGTATATATATACACACACACACATACATAAATATATATAAACACACACATACATAAATATATATATATATATATATATATATATATATATATATATATATATATATATATATATATATATATATATATATATATATATATTTTTTTTTTTTTTTTTTTTAATTTATACAACAGTTCTGTCTGGTTCTCGAATCTGATTGGTTGATAGCTGTGATATATTAAAGTAATATCAGCACCCGTACAGCCTCTTTACCCTTTGTGTATTACTCCGCCCACATAGAGCCAGCAAAAAGCAGACACTACAGATCTAAAGTTTAAAACATGCTTGCTCAGCTGTTTAACTGTCAGCTTATGATTTGAATCCAAGGCGGAAGAAAGTAGTTCCTCATACAAAAGGGTTTTTGAGACTCTCCATATTTGATTTTGTTTTTATATAAACAATTATGCCGTCAAACTGTTGTATAAATGCAATATCACACTCGTCGCAGTGCGATATGGCTGTATATCGGCACTGGTGGGGGCACTAAGGCAACGCACACCTCCCACCAGTGCCGATATACAGCCATATCGCACTGCTACGAGTGTGATACTGCTCGGATATATAAATATATATTTTACAATAGCCTTGGAGAATTTCTTCTAAAAAACAATAATACTCATATAAGGCATAAAACTATTTTTTGTTTGTCAGTTATCAGCCATAACATAAAAAATAACTATCAGCTTATTCACACGAGCCTTTGGTTTCTTTTTGATTCAGTTATTTTTTCTAAAATAAATTTATTGACAAATCATTTCCTACTCAAAGCCTAACTGAAGTCAATTGTTTATTTTTATTTGTTTCGGTTTATTAAAACTCACCAGCTCTGCTTGGTTTCTCTCTCCTGCTCTGACTATTATGAGCACTGGAGGACTTTTTGTGTTTGTGTCCTTTTGCCGCCACTGAATCTTTAACCCTCTGCTCGGCTTCATCCAGTGATAGCTTTTCCACCCCGACTGCAGCCAATAAGACACGCTGCTTCTGACCTGCCTCAGCAAACGAGAGCTGCTGCTCTGCCTCACGCCTGCGTTCTTCCTCCCTCTTCCTGGAGAAACAGAAAACACAAACAACATGCATTCATTTAGCTGACACAGACTTTCATCTTGTTGATAAAGCCTGTCCTGGTTCATTAACTTAATTTTTGTCATGCTGCTTGCTGGAGGCTGTCAGTTCACATCAGGTCGAGGTTATGGCCATTATAGGGAATATTATAACACTTAAATTAAAATTCACATCTGATAAAAGTAAAGTAAATTAAAATAAAGTACACTTATCCTTTTGTATTTAGGCTAGTTATTAAGGAAAATCAGTTTAATATTGGTCTGTCATCTTCCTTTAGTTTAATAAATTAGAATTAAAAAAAGTAAACACCAAATATATAGACATATAAAATATTAACCATTAAAAAAAACTTGGAAAAACTACAAAAACACAATTTATAAAACAAATAGTTCCACTCCTTAATTCTGATTGGTTGAGTGGTGTTACTGCAGCAGTATAGCAGTGAATAAGAATTCACCATCAACTAGAGCTGGGCGGTATGACCAAAATTTTACGGTTTGAGACAGCTATTTTCCGGCTACCCATATCTTTTATGATATAGTTTTTTTATATAAAGATAGTTATTCCAGAAAATGTACAAAATCCTTTTATATAATAAATAAGCTTAAGAGAAGAAATCGACTTATGATCTTCTTTGATTATTTTGATCTTTATTTATTTATTTATTTTTTAATACTTTAAGTTTTTTTCACATTTTAAAGAACAATCCCCAAACCCAACTTATGCCAGCAAATAATAATGATGAATTTTATTTTTAACCTCATAAATATAGTAAAAAAGATGACTTAAGATGAACAACACATCCTACTGTGTGTCACATTTCAGTTTTATGTGGACAGCCCTTATTATTATTATTATTATTATTATTATTAAACATTTGTCAAGTAACATCTTCTCACAGATATCAAATATATGCCAAGTAACAAAAAACATACATATCAAAATATTATTATTATTATTTATTTTTTTATTTAATTGATTTAATTTATTTTACATACGAAAATATAAATATGTAAACACTTAAAGGAAAATTAAAGCAGGTGCCTTGCTAAAAACATAACCCCTTTTAAAAACATTAAGAACATGTCCGAGTTTAACACACTTAATATACATTGCTTCCCCCTTGGCTTTGAATAGCTTTAGACAGAAGATTAGATTGTGGGCAAAAGTGACAGACGATGCAAACAGGTTTAAACGCAATGAAAGAATGTACGTTAATGTGTGTATGCAGACCCAGGTGAACATATTCAACGCTGCGTATGTGTGTATTCATTCATCCTCCGAGCTGACAGACTCTAAATGTCAAGCTGAACGTCAGCCAATTAACAGAAAAGGAGGGAGGATGAGTGAATCTCTCTCTCTATCGTCTCATCTATTTCCATTATTGACAGCAAGAAATTGATGCTCATATTCCTCAACAGGCGGGCAGACAGATGAGCTGCTTCTGAGCAAACACACATAATTAAACGACACATATTATATTCATGCAAACATCCCATGTCAGATCAGCCTAGCCGCATCAATCAGCACTGGATTGTTGGTAAGAGAATATTTGCAGGCTATATTCGTCTTGTCTGTTTCTCTTCAAGGTGTGTGTGTCTTACTTGGCAGCATCCTTGCGCAGTTGTTCGTGTCGCATGAGGAGCTTCTTGCGTTCCCTGAAGGCCCGCCGGACCTTGTAGCCTTTGTAAAGTGCCTGGATAGAGGAGGCAGCGATGTCCTGGATGGCGGCGATGGACAGAGCTCCATGCTCCAGGAGGAACTGAGTCAGTTCCTGATGCTCACCCAGAAGAGCGTAGTCCAGAGGAGTGTACCTGCGTGCACACACACACCACAAAGTTCATTAATACATTTTTATTTTACTTTAAGATACATAACAATTTTTTTTAAAGGAGTACAGTTGAAGTCAGAATTATTAGCCCCCTTTTGAATTTTGTTTTCTTTTTAAAATATTTTCAAAATAATGTTCAACAGAAGGCTGCACAATGGTGGGTAGCAAGTTCGCCTCACAGCAAGAAGGTCCCTGTTTTGAGGCTCGGCTGGGTCAGTTGGGTCAGCATTTCTGTGTGGAGTTTGCATGTTCTCCCTGTGTTCGTGTGGGTTTCCTCCGGGTGCTCCGGTTTCCCCCACAAGTCCAAAAACATTTGTTATAGGTGAATTTGGTAAGCAAAATTGACTGTAGAGTATGTATTTGAATGAGTGTGTATGGATATTTCCCAGTAATGGGTTGCAGCTGGAAGGGCATCCGTTGCGTAAAACATATGCTGGATAAGTTGGCGGGTGATTACGCTGTGACAGCACCAGATTAATAAAGGGTAATAAATATTTTTTTCTTCTGGAGAAAGTCTTATTTTTTTATTTTCAGCTAAAATAAAAGCAGTTTTTCATTTTTTAATAAACATTTTAAGGTCAAAATTATTAGCCCTTTTAAGACATATTTTTTCAATAGTCTATAGAACAAATCATTGTCATAAAATAACTTGCCTACTTACCCTAAACTGTCTATTTAACCTTAATTAACCTAGTTAAGCATTAAATGTCATTTTCAGCTGTATAGAAGTGTCTTAGTAAAATATTATTTACTGTCATCATGGCCATGATAAAAGTAATCAGTTATTAGAAATGAGTTATTACTCATTTATTGTCTTTAGAAAAAAATCTTTCTGTTAAACAGAAATTGAGGGAAAAAATAAACAGGGAGGTAATAATTCAGGGGGGCTAATAATTCTGACTTCAACTGTTTATATATTATTAAACAAGTTTTTAATTTACTCTGTATTTTTCTTATACTCACCAAGGCTGAAATTTAATTTAATAAAATAAATTGAAACATACATAATGTGAAATGATAGGTAAATATAAACAGTGCTCAGCAAAAATAAGTACACTCATTAAAAATCTCTCTTTTAAACTCATATTTTCTATGGGGTGCTTTACAATAATATAGTAGTGCATATACATTAGATTAGTCAGTACCAAGGCAAAACTGCAAATAATCTAACATCCGAGTCCAAAAATTTGTACACCCAAATTAACATGTTGGGGAAAAATATTAAATACAATTTTAATATATTATTGTTTTAATTTCCAAAGCTGTTAGGTGACCAAACTCTTATTTTAATAAATATAGTATTTTAAAGAGCCCATATTATGGGTTTTTGAAAATGCCCTTCCATGTAGTTTGTAACACAGCTCTAAGTGAAGTGAAGTATCCAGCTAAGGCTTAAATCTGTTAGTGTACAGTGTTTAAAACAGTTGATTCATCTATAAAATAGTCGATTCATAGTGCTTCATACCGAGTCGCCTTGATACCGAGTCATTAGGTGTTTCGCCATGACGTACGAACGAAACCAAGTTATTCACGTGCACTCGCAAACCCGGGAGATTTGAAATCTGCAGCCCCGCCCTCTGACATAGAAACCCAGACACACACACACACACACACAAACACACACACACAAACACACACACACACAAACACACACACACACACACACACACACACACACACACACACACACACACACACACACACACACACACACACACACACACACACACACACACACACACACACACACACACACACACACACACACACACACACACACACACACACACACATGCCGGTCGATTGAAGTCACACTGCAGATGGATATTATTGAGTCTCTACCCAAAGATGAAACCTCAGCATTATAACCAAGCAGTTGGAAACTACTGGAAACTTCTGGAAACTACATGCTACAAAGAATACTTCATCGGCGTTTGTTAAAGGAAGGATCAGTAAAGAGTAACTTACTGATGGACTTCAGGATGGTTTTCTTCCATTTCTCAAGTGTAAGTACGTGCGATTAAAGTTGCCTCGTTTACTCTAGCTTGCAAATGTATTTAGTTGTGATTTGTTACTTGTAACTGAGTGTACTGTATCAGGTTAACTGGCTATATTCTCATATCGGGTGCAAAGCCACGTTTAAAACGCGACGCGTGCTGCTTTGTTAACGGAGCTCCGTGGACGAGGAGTAGTGTGTGTGTCTGTCTGTGTGTGTGTGTGTGCGTGTGCGCCCGCTGTCGTCCGGAGGTGTGTGTTTTTGTGTGTGTGTGTGCGCGCGCGTTGTCGAGCAGGGTTAAGTGCGTGTGTGTGTGTGTGTGTGCAATATGTGTGTGTGTGTCTGTGAAAAGAGCAGAGTGAGACAAGCTAGGAGATCTCCTCAACTGTTTTTGAAGTTTTTGCTCAATAAAATAGTTAGTCGTCTGTATTTTCAAGTCCATAGTCTGTATTTACATTGACCCACTGGCAGCTAAAATCCACGCCTACACTATCGAGCGTGTATGAACTGTGATTACTTTTATATTGCTGATTAGCTGTTTGGCATTTCACTCTCTGACTGAAGGCAGTCGACCAATCGCAACAGACTGTCATTGGTTCAATCAGCGCAGATTAGCTTCGCACTAAGGAGGGGTTTGGGAACAAATGAATCACTGGACGATTCATACAGGAGTCGCTGGGATAATTAGGTAAAAATAAATGCAGATTATAAGACCATGAAAGTGTTTTTTGACCTTGCATGCATATTAAACTGTTGTTGGAGACCCTTACAACCAAGATATGACCCTATTTAATGTATAATATGGGCTCTTTAATTAGAAAAATTGTCTATATTCACAGAGAAATGGATAAAACTGTTCTTTATCAAAAGGAGATATACTCATTTATGCTTAGCACTATATACATATATATATATATATATATATATATATATATATATATATATATATATATATATATATATATATATATATATATATATATATATATATTATTTTTAAATGTTTAAAAAATTAATTTATTACTCTGTGCTTAACGCTAGCTTTCAGTATCATTATTCTTTAGTGTTCAGTGTCAAATGATCATTCTAATATATTGACTTGATGCTCAAAATAGTAATTTGTTATTCTGAATTTTGAAAACAGCTATGCTACTTAATGCTCTTGTGGAAATCGTGATAACATTTTTCAAGAAATCTTTGGATAAACGAAAGTTCAGAATTTTTTATTAAATGTTTTTTTGAAAACCAAAAATCGCCATTGTCTTTTTTTTTATTTATTAAGTTGCTACAAGATTTTGCAGGTACATTTTTATTTTATATTTGCAGCCTAAAAGTTGAGATGACTTTTCTCAAAGCGAATGGCATTATATTCTTCAATTCTTGTGTTTTGCTGTCTTAATACAACGATTTTTTGTAAAATGTGTCTTTTTTATTTCCAAAATAATTGAACACTCCTGAAGGAGTTGTTTATTGCATCCTTGCTGAAGTGAACAGCTGGATTCCCCCTGAAAATACACACACAAACTTAAGAAGGTTCTAGAAAGTGAATCTGTGCCATGAGTCGACACTCTTTCAGAACCATAACCACCAGGCCAACCATTCAAGAGTGTTTGTCTCTTTGTTACCTCTCTTCAGTGTGCTCCATGTGATTGGGAAATGCCCCACACCCCAGCAACAGCTTCACAGCATCCAGATAACCATTATTACAGGACCAGTGGAGTGCGGTTCTCCCCTTAACACATAAACACACACCAAAGTCATACATAGTGCTATTCTTCGAGCTTTCAATAGCAGGCCACTCAGAGGTAATGGCCAATACATGTTCTCAGGCATGCTGCACACTCATACCTCCTTGTCCTGAATATTAGGGTCTGCATCGTGCTGAATGAGCAAGGCCATGCAGTTTATGTAGCCAGCATACGCTGCACACTGTAAGGGTGTCCGTCCAGCTTGGTCCTGCAGGTTAGGACTGATCCCATTCTCCATTAGCACCTCACACACCTCTGCATTACCACCCAGAGCTGCCCAGTGCAGTGCAGAGTGCCCATCTATGTCTACTAGATCAACACGAGCACCTCCTATATATATATATAACAGGGTTAGATTTGCTGTGAACACTAGAAACTGTTACAATTAAAATTGAGATATCTAGGAATTTTTGTACTAATGTAGTCACATAGGTTTGTCATGTTCAAGTGACAGTTAAGCAAAATTGATAACTCATGTTATGACATTTGTTCTTGTCCAGAGATGATGACTGAAATAATATTAAAAGTGCCATAGAATGAAAATGTGCATATGCCTAGTAGGCATAGCTCAATAGTTAGAGTTCGTTACATGGAAATGACAAGCCATAAGCCTCTAACACCAATGTTTCTTCATTCTCATGTAATTCCTGTGAGTGTAAAATCCCAGGGAAAATCAGGCCAATCAGAACAAAACATAAACTCTGCCAATCCATTAGTGATCATTAATATGCACAGCCCAGTCAGTGTTTGATTTGCCAAAATCTTTCCTACTGAGATTACAACAATGATATATATATTTTAATATCATTTTTAAGTTGGTATAAGGTCTGTTTAAATGTATCTTTCATTTGTTCCACCTGTATATTGTGAAATTTGCCATGTATGTTAGTAATGAGGCAACATACACATGTACACTGCTCAAAATAAAGTTTAGGTCAGAATTATTAGCCCTCCTGAATTATTAGACCGCTTGTTTATTTTTTCCCCAATATCTGTTTAACAGAGAGAAGTTTTTTTTTTTACACATTTCTAAACATAATAATTTTAATAAGTAATTTCTAATAATTCTAATAAATTTATCTTTGCCATGATGACAGTACATAATATTGACCTAGATATTTTTCAAGACACTTCTATACAGCTTAAAGTGACATTTAAAGGCTTAACTAGGTTAATTAGGTTAACTAGGCAAGTTAGGGTAACTAGGCAAGTTATTGTGTAATGATGGTTTATTCTGTAGACTATTGAAAAAAAATATAGCTTAAAGGGGCTAATAATTTTGTCCCTAAAATGTTTATTTAAATAAACAGCTTTTATTCAAGCTGAAATGAAACAAATAAGACTTTTTCCAGAAGAAAAAAAATACTTTTAGACATACCGTGAAAATTTCCTTGCTCTGTTAAACATCATATTTAAAAAAGAAGAAAAAAATCTAAGAAGGCTAATAATTCTGACTTCAACTGTAAGTGTTTAAAATGTAGTGTTTATCCATTGTGTCATATCACTCGGCTCTTATTGTGAATTTCTGGAGTAAAAGAATGCAAAAAAACTTCATAACCGAATCTGTTTAAGCAGAGGTTGCTTTGCAGAGGTCTGTGTTTTCATATATGCTAAAATCTAGATTAAATTTAAGTATAAACTAGACTACTTTGTTGTCAAAGATACTGCAGCTCACTCACTCCTTCCAGCTAAAATAATCTTCCTTCTTCCACTTAATTTGAAAATGTGGCTGAAATGTGGCTGAAACATCAGAGCAGAACTCATTTATTTTTAAGACTCTTTCAAACATGGTCAATACCTACCATAGCATATTACAGCCAATTCTGTTTTAGTTTTTTTTTTGCCACATACTTTCTATGTAGATATCGGAGAACAGTTTAACATATTGTATCAATGCATTCTATGGCACCAAAACTAGTCAAAACAGGTAAATAAATCAAGATATTTGACCACTAAAAATCAAAATATGAAGAGTTCTGATGCAAAAACCTCTAAATGGCGTCAGAAATGTTCTCCTAAGAAAAGCATTTATTTTAGCTTCCTATGTTTATGTTTAGTTTATTTACTTTAAAGGCAATGAAAAAACGTATTTGTCATTTTAAAAGTAAAATTATTAAGCCTACTCACAGGGGTCGGGGAAAATGCTATTTTTAGAAGAAAATATCCAATGTCCTTTAGAGGTTTTTGCATCTGGACTCTTCATATTTTGTTTACTTTTGATCCTATTTAAAAAAGTGTAAGCTATACCTAAAAAATTGTTTAACTTAATAGAACTGTAAAACTCCATGGACATTTTATAATCAATAATATCAATAAATAAATGAATATGAATCATTCATGAATAATAAATAAATATAAAATTATTTAGAAAATATATTATATTTAATTAAACTATTATATATATATATATATTTTTTTTTTAAAAATGGTTTTCCCATTAAAATTTCTCATTCTTATTCAGTAAGTCATAATCAAATGAAAAGAAAATTCATGAAGCCTTTAAACATTGTTCATGATAGTAGGGACCATTTGAGTCAAAAAAATCTGAAATCCACTGAAATACGACAAACAATTACGTCTAGAATGAATTGTGGGGTTGCTTACTTCAGCTATTTCTAAATACACTTATACTTACAATGCAAACATTTATTGCAATATATTTTATTTGAGATATATTTAAACAACTTGTATTCATTGGATTAAATTCAACTCACAACTAAATAAAAATTGTTAAAGTTGAATTAAATGTATTGTACTATAAGATGGAATATTTTTAAAAAACACACACGACTTTCATTCTGTAATATAAAGTATTTGCATTAGTAAGTGTATATGCATTTCTAAGCATATGTCTATTTTGTAAGTTTTTTTTAACTGATTGTTTGTTAAATTAATTTGTTATTATGAAAAAATATTATAAATTTCATGCTGTTTTTGCCTATTGTGATTATTATTTTTAAAACATCACCAGTGGGGAGGCATGCATGCACTTACACACCTTTAATGAGTGTTAGTATGACATCTCGATGGCCCATCTCGCACGCACGAAATAGAGGGGTGTGT
The DNA here is from genome assembly GCF_052040795.2 of Danio rerio. Taxonomy (NCBI): domain Eukaryota; kingdom Metazoa; phylum Chordata; class Actinopteri; order Cypriniformes; family Danionidae; genus Danio; species Danio rerio. The sequence goes on along the minus strand of NC_141036.1, from coordinate 31,823,940 downwards.
TTCATGACGTCCAGTGGGTCCACCATTCCTCCCTGCTCCAGCAGCAAGCGCACAGTGGACACATGACCTGACAGTGCAGCCGCATGAAGAGCTACACATTCACACACACACAGACATTGAGCAAACCGTCAACTCTTGTTATGGCTGTATGGGGGAACATACATGGGATATGGCTTGCTAATTGCTTGATTGAACAGAAAATGCAATTATCACTGATCTGAGCTGAAACTAACCAGTTTAAAGCAGGAATGGATAATTGTGTTCAAAATGAATCTGTGTGTGTGAGTGCATGTCTCTCACACACCTGTCCCTCCATATTTGTCTGTCATGTTGATGTCTATGTCTTTTTTCAAATCCAGCATGATTTTGATGACATCATTACTGCCTTTCCCAGCGGCCCACATGAAGGCGGTTCGTCCCTCTAGGTCAGGCTCATCTCTTACAGAGTGGTGTTTCAGAAACACTGCAACGGTGTCCTTAACAACACACAGGCAAAACCACACGCAATCAGTTATGGAAATTTATGTACATTTTAGCGCTGGACTAATGTAAATGAATTGCAGTGCTTGAAAGAATAATATATTCTTTTGACATAATATATGTGTGTGTACTTTGTATATTTATTATGTATATTATCTACATATACACATGCATGCGTATATTTGAGAAAATATTTGTTTACAATAAGATTTTAAAACATATATGTATATGATACAAATTCTATATAAATTTGAAAATCTATGTCAGAAAACTTGTGCATAGTTTTGTTTTTATGTATGTGTGTATTAAATATACATAATAAATATATATAATTCACACACATATTTTACTTTGGATGCAATTAATCATGATTAATTTGTCAAGCTCTAGTAAATTTGTATGTAATCAAATAAATACATAAATGGAAAAACAAAAACAAATAAAAATAATAATAGCAATTATTGATAAAAAAAGAACAAATATATTAAATATATATTAAAACAAATTAATTAAAGGAATTAATTTGATTTAGTAAGTAGTGATTAAGAAAATAAGTTGCATAAATTAATAATAATTCCTTATATAGCACTTTTCTGGGCACTCAAACACATAGGGGGGGAACCTCCTCATCCACCACCAGTGTGCAGCATACACCTGGATGACGCAACAGCAGCCATTTTGCACTAGACTGCACACCACACACCAGCTGATTGGTGGAGGGGAGACAGAGTAATAAAGCCAGGTTGATATGGCTAGGGTTAGGAGGCCATGATGGACAGAGGCCAGTGGGCCGATTTGGCCAGGACGCCGGGGTTAGACCCCTACTCTTTTTCAAAGGACATCCTGGGGTTTTTAATGACCACAGAGAGTCTGGACCCCGGTTTAACGTCTAATCCGAAAGACTGTGCGCACTGAGCAGTATAGAGTCCCCATCACTATTCCGGGGCATTAGGACCCACACAGACCGCAGATTGGGCGCCCCCTGTTGGCCTCAACAAACCACTCACTTTCCCATGTGGTCTCCCATTTAAGTACTGACTTGGTGCAGCCCTGCTTAGCTTTAGTGGGGAACCATGTGAGAGTTGCAGAGAGTTGCAGAGAGCTAGCTGCCGACAATTGTGAGTAAATAAATGAATACATAAATGAATATACAAGAAAACAATCATATTTATTAATCAAAATAATTCCATTCCCAAACATTTGTGTTTAGATATTTTTGATTTGTCTGTGTCCGTATAGAAAATAATAATAAAAAAGAACAAAGTAAAAATTATTTTATTAACTTTTAAAATAAATTTTAATAAAAGGAGAATTTATTAATTAATTAATCAATCAATTAATTCTGTTTTAAACAACTAATAAATTAAAACATACATACAAAGGTTATTACAATAATACCTAATAATAATAAAAGTAATAGTCTAAATCATTCATTCATTCATTTTCTTTTCGGCTTAGTCCCTTTATTAGTCTGGGGTCACCACAGTGGACTTATCCAGCACGTTTTAACGCAAAGGATGCCCTTCCAGCCGCAACCCATCTCTGGGAAACATCCACACACACTCATTCACAAACACACACAGACACACACACACACACACACACACACACTACGGACAAATTTGCCTACCCAATTCAATCAAAATTATGTACATTTTTAATTGATATAAATTTATGATATAATAAATAATCCATAATAATACATCATTTAATAAAATATGTAAAAATGTGCATGTGTATGTATACATACATAAAAAATGTTTTATTCTGATGGTCTTTTGAATTTAAGTTACATTGCATCTACATGCAAACTTATTCTCATTAGATTAAAAGTACACTGTTAGGTTGGGTTAGAGTTAGTGTAAGTTGACATGTACTTGCAAAGTTTCTTATAGTCAGTTAAATGTCTGCTGAAGGAGCAGCATCAACAGATATTAAGCAGACAGTCTACTAATACTCAAATGGACCATCAAAATAAAGTGTTACCAAAAAATGATAAAACCCAACTAAAACACTTCAATTAAAACTGAAACATTTGTGGCCCAATCAAAGAAGCCGTTATATCTTACTGCATAGTTGCTCTGAGCTCCATAATGCAGTGGTGTTGCTCCCTGACTGTCTGATGGGATCATCCCAGACTTATTCCTCTCCAACAGCAGGTGGACAATCTTTGCATGACCTAAACAAACAAACACAAACCACTCTTGCGTTCACATCCACACTTAAAGAAAATAATACAAATAGGCAAAGGCCGATATATGATCTGACAGTATAATAACCTTGAATAAAAATATCACGGTTTCACGGTATAGTGATTACTGCTCTAAAGTATATTATTTTTAAAAATTACAACTTTTTTCCTTTGAACAGAATATATTTTAATTTGGGAAACATTTAAAATATTCTGGAACAGTAAACATGTCAGGCTGAATAAATCAAGTCAATAGGTCATTGCCTTCTGCTGTTTCAAAAACACAGATTTCTTTACAATTTAAAACAATATCTTTAGATATCTTTTCAGCTAGAGATACTGTTGTCCTAAAAAACAAAACAAAAAATAAATAAATTAATACATTTATCAAAAAAGAAAAAATAATATAACGTGAAAAAAATCTTACATATGTCGTAGCAATAGTATATAAGAAAATGCTGGCAGTTTTAAAACCTTGACTTTTCCAAACCACGGTGTAGCTCGAAAACGGTTATCATCCTATGCCTAAATACGATCTAAAAACACTTTTAGATATGAGTGTAAAAGTGTACCCAGCAGTGCCGCCCAGTGCAGTGGTGTCCTGAACAGGTTATCATAAGCTGTAACGCTGCAACCTTCATATGACGTCAGAACCTCAACCACTGCCTCATTCCCATCAGCCACTGCAAAATGCAGAGGGGTCCGTCCCTCATAGTCCTGCCAGTTCAACAGAGACTCTGTTGGAGCAGCTTCCTAAAATGTATAAACAAATATTGTGTCATTTGTTTATGTTACACTGACAAGACAGGAAAATGTAGTTCTTAAAAAAAAATTCTTTCCATTATCCAATCACAAAAAAAAAAAAAGTTATTTAAGATCATTTTGAGAACATGTTTGGGGAAACTATTCCTTTAGCGCATCTTCTCTGTGTTTATGACTTTCTTCTTTCAGGCGAACCAAGTCAGAGTAGTTTTTAATTTTACCCTGGCTGTTCCATGCTGTATAACTGTGTTGGGTAGTGTCCCTTTTTTGAAGGTTCCTAAAGCGTATAAATCCAGCATAAAACTAACCCACAGGCTTCCAGGAGAAATATTGCATGCCTTATGAAGTAGATTGGTGTGTTTTTGTGAAAGAAATATTTATGATTTTTAAATTATAAACTCAAATCCCTGCCGAATGAGCGTTCTGGGCAACTTCTTGGCAGACATCTGACTTGACATAACACTGATGTTGATGTACTCTGGCTCAAACAAACATAGCTGTACAAAAAACTCAATCTATTGTTCTTTAACAGTAAAATCCTTAGAAGTTTTACCTTCTCCTTTTCTCTATTAACTAGTTAATTAGCAGCGTTTATCAATCTTCATTCGTCTACTCTCACTGGAGCTTTGGCTGTGAGGTTGGATCTTTTCAGCGACGAGGATCTTTCAGACAGTTTGATTCAATGAACTGGTTCAAAAACCAAACACCATTTTTTTTAATGCTACAATGTAATGACATAATCCATAATGACGTAATGATAATCCTCTCATGTTAGGACTCAACATATCAAAAACATAGAAATCTTAATTGCAGCCAGTTATCACTATAATCAGAAAATTGTCTTACAATTAAGTTTTGCAACTCATACAAAGCATAATATTTAAATTTTCTGTTATGAAACAAACTTACATTTCACCCGATCCTCTCATTTAAATCCTTGGTTTACCTGTTCATGATCGGCCAGCACTACTTGAAGAAAATCTCACGCCATGCATCATTCTGAATCCATCTTATGAATGTTCAGCAGCCACCAGAAGTCAGTGATTTGTTTAATTTTTTAATGATTGAGTTAATAATTTAAAAATGTGATTTTTTTTTTGCAACAAAAACACATCAATCCGCTACTTAAGACATGCGCTAACCCCGTGGTGGCATATGGATTAGATTTACAATGCGTTTTTACACTTTAAAAAGCTTCAAAAAGGGTCACTAACTATTAACACTATACAGTGGAATATACATATGGAAGAGCCAAGATAAAGTTTAAAACTACACCGGCTGTGTTCATCTAAACGAAGAAATGAAGAAAGTCATGTAGAAAGTGGAATGGCTTGAGAGTGAGTAAATTATGGGGCAATTAAAACTTTTGAGTGACTTTAAAATTTAATTTCATAAAATAAAAAGTACATTGTAACACCCCTACATTGCACACCCAAAAATTGTCCCACCAATTGGTCTAGCTTGAAGTATTGGAATGTGTGAGGAGATGTTTTGAGGATGGACTCACCAGGATACAGCGCACTGTCCGGGTGGCATTGGGGTGTTTGTTGTGTGCTGCCCAGTGTAGAGGGATCTTGCCTTCGCTGTCTGGGATGCCGATGTTTGAATCATGCTTGATCAGCAGCTTTACATGCTCGGGGTGATTGTAGAAAGCGCTCCAGTGCAACGCCGTCTGCTGTAGAACAAACATTGGATTTCAAAGATCAGATTTCCAGCTTTACTCTTCACTCGTGCTGCACTGCAGCTGCAAGCGGGCTTCATGGCCTTCAAGCAAATTGGGTCCTAATGTGATCACAGCTACCGAGCTGTCAATGAAGTGCAATCAAGAAAATAACATTATGGAGCTTTTCCAAGAGCGCAAATAAAGGAGTGCTGGCATTCGCTCTTTATCATATCACATTAAGCTAGTCGGCCAGTTCCCTCTAGGCTTACAGGTCCAAGACCTTCTATATCCACAATTCCAGCAAACCCACCAAGACTGAGAACATCAATTTCTTTTTTTTTTTTTTTTACAGTGTGGAGTTTAATTTTAAAATGTGTTGAGCAAATCTGACAGTATACTTTAAAAATATGGGATAGAAACTGTTTTCGCTCAGAGACTGCTATTAAATTTAAGTAAAATGTAAGTATTTTCTTTTGTAAAAATATTCTCTGATCTTTGTTTCATCTAAATATCCACAAAATCAATAAACTTTTTTTTACAGAGTACTACACTATCATTTATTGTTGAAAACTTAACGAAAAAATGAAAAACTAAAAAATTAGCTGCAGTATTTTAAAATAAAATAATAAAAAATTAAACAGTAAAATAAATGTATAACTTAAATGTAAATTAATTTTAACTTTTTACTTTTAATTTACTTTTAATTATTTACTCACAGTGAAATGAATCAAAACAAATGTTTATATTAAAAAAGTAAAACTTAAATAATAACTATGTGAATTAAATAGTGTAAAACAATGTGATGCAAAATGTGAAATTCAACAAAATTCACATCATTTTATTAAACAGCAAATTATATTAAAATTATGCTGATTAAATTCAAAAGAGAAATGTACCCTAAGATTGTTGTGCATTAAAGGGCTGTAAATGCACAATGTGGAGTAAAAGAACTACCCGATGTGAACACACAACATGTCTACCTCTGACATTACTCAAATGAATGAAGGCTCTGGCAAATAAAGTGTCTATGTTTTTTGAATGCTACCTTAATGTACAAGTAGTTAAAACTCGCTCATTCAGAGGCGGGAACCGGTAGACGTGCAACATCTTTAAATTATAAGGTAAAGACAAAACAAAGGTTTCCATCTGGAGCTCCTTAACCCGATTTGCAACTTGTAAACACTCGCTCCAATGGGTTCGGTCAGCTCTCAGCCACCCACACTTGTCACCGATACCAAGCCGACCAATCACAGAGCTTGCACTACGTGTCATTGCGACTTGTAGTAGTTACATTCTGGCTACGCCAGACCAAATGTAGGGCATTGGGGAAGGGCTAGATAGCCCTTGAAACTGATATTTTTCCAGGGCCACACTACAAACCAAAGAGACAAAAAAATTCCCTCAATATTGCAGCTGCAACAGCAGCATGGTTTTACATGCAAGTTAGGAGATGTTTTTGATATTTACTAAAAATGTTTACAACAAACAAGAATGTGTTTTAATACATTCATAATGGCTTTCATGTTTTACGATCATGCTTTGAAAAAATAAATAAATAAAAATAAACCCTGCTAATAGTAACTCTGGAATAGTAGTCCCACAACATACTTTCACATCACAAAAAGTATGTGTCGCCAAGTGATGACACTCGAATACCGTGTCAGAAAAGTCTAGTGGCTGGGAATTGGCTTTTTACAGTGTCTGGTATAACGTTAATGTTGTTTTAATTGTAAATGCACAGTACAGTTACAAACTTATTGCCTCATTATATTGTTGTGACAACATGATATTGTTGCCTTCTGCAATTTACTGAAAATATATACCAAAAAATTGTGCAACTGGAATAATTACAGCAGCCACCGTCGAAGATCTCATATAAAGTAAGCTTGAGACAACATCTGATGGCGGGTGCGAGTGTTGTAGTGCTGTCTCATTTCTAAGAGATAAATTTGAAGCCCCTTCACACTCTATTTAAGAATAAGGGGTAGGGGTACAAAAATAGAATTGGGATTGGGCCAATGATTTATATCTTACAATTACAACTATTTCTTCTGAATGTGAAATAATTTCTTGTAAAATCAAATTCATTCCTCATAATTCTGACTATTTCTTGTTGATACACTGCAAAAAAAACGATTTTCTGAGATTTTATTGTCTTTTTTTCCTTTGTTTTTTTTTTGTCTTGTGAGTAAGCAAAATAATCTTGTTTTTCCTTTTGACAAAATTATCATTCTGCTTGCCCCATTGAAAGATTATTTTGCTTGTGTTAAGAAAAAAAGTCACTTTATTTTGGCATATTATTTCTTAAAACAAGACAGTATTTTTTGCTTGTCTAGAAAATGCTTCTTGATTTACAAATCATTAGACATTTGGTCTAGAATCAAGAAAAATAAAAGCAAGAAAAGCATTTTTGCAGTGTGTGAATTTATTTCCAGTTTGTTGATCATACTTTGTTGATCATATTTGAAAGTTTGTTGATCATACTTTTAACTGTTTTATTTCAATACAACCTTTATGTTACTAATATTATTTTCAAAACTGCCGCATCTATTGTTGTCAATCTGAATGCATTTTCTTATATAACTTAATTGTATATAACAGGGGTGTCCAACCTCGGTCCTGGAGGGCTGGTGTCCTGCATATTTTAGTTCTAACCCCAATTAAACACACCTGAACCAGCTAATCAAGCTCTTTCTAGGTCTTCTAGAAACTTCCAAGCAGTTGTTTTGAAGAAAGTTGGAGCTAAACTATGCAGGACACCGGCCCTCCAGGACAGAGTTTGGACATCCCTGGTATACTGTATAACTTATATAACAAATTTAACATGTCACGTATGACCTAAAAAGGCCTCTGAAGCCAAGAGACTTCTGATGCTCAAATCTCTTGGCAGTTGAAGGCAAAAAAATCAAAAACATTTTTGGCTGCCTGCCTGATAAATTGCTTAAGCATTTCCTTATTTATAAGTCATTTATAAGCAAATTAATCCTGGTCTTTATCTTGTTCGCAAACTGAACCAGCAGGCCACTGATCACCCATCATCACCATGAAGACAGTTTGCAGAACAGTTTGATTCAGCAAAGTATATCTTATAAAGATCACTTCATCATTGCTCGAGTTTCCCCAGCCACAAAACAAAGTGAAGAGCGAAGACGCACTAGATAAGCTATTTTCTGCATCTGACCACAGAGCAAGCCTCATCACGAGAAATCACGACTGTGCTTATCAAATTATTACAAAACCAACAGACGAATAAAGGACTGCAAACAAAACTCCCTTATGCGACTCAATGGAAGCACTGATACAACCGCAGTGCACGCGCACACGTACACACTCATGTTAGCATAATCACAACCATACACCCACGCACACACACACACACACACAGAATAATGATTTAAAACAGGAGCCTTAATAACCCTGGTAGCTTTGAGCAGTTTGTCTGTGGAATGAGATTTTAAATGACGGCGTATCTAAAGAGTCGCTGTATGTGCGTAGATCATCGGAAAGTAAACTGGGGTGAATGTTTACAGTAATTGGAGCCAAAGTGAATAAAGCTGCATGTGGTCTGGTAATCTGGAGCAGTTGATAGCAGTGTTTCCCAGGAAAATACAGGGCCACATACGTATCTCTACAACCTCTTGGTTTGCTCTTTGGTGACCGGCACATTTTTTCTTATCTGCTTTAAAAAATCCTGTGTTTACTAATGATCCTAGGAGTACTACTGCTGTTATCATTACCAGGTTTATAGCCCATCGAGTAGTAATACAAATATTACAGTAAATTACAACATCAGTGCTAACCGTTATGGAACTTTTAGCCATTTCATCAAATCTGGGGTGCGTTTTCCAAACAACAACATAACTCATTGGCTGAACTATCATAATACGATGTATCGCTTGGGAAAAGCAGTGTTTCCCAAAATCGTAGTTGATTTGTTGCAGATCCATGTTTGAACCACATTAGTTAAAACGTAAAACGTCTATACTGAAACTCTAAACGGCGTGAAGTAAGTACTTCTTTAAAGAAGAACCCCAATAATTGTTTGTGCAAGATATAAATTTTTTTTAATTCTTTAAAAATTTTGCAAAAACTTGCCCTCGTTTTCCATATTAATTGAAATATAGGTAAATGACACACATAGGACCTGTATATGTTTCCTTTACAAATATTATTGAAAATATTTCATAAAAAATCACTAAGCCAACACGATCTTCTAACCAACAGACCCATGTCATATACAGATACAGTTCTTAATAAATAACCTATTATAAATGAAAAGCATTAAGGTGTGCTTTATATTTTTGTTTTTACAAGATTTGGAGACGTAACGTAACTCATGAGCCAGGTTGCATTAAAAATGGCATAAATTTTTTCAAAGTGCACTACGAAGGGAACGCAATTGTTAATATAATGATAGCTAAAACTGAACTGTAAAAATACTTGGAAAGCAAATACACCTAAGAGTGATGCCTTTAATGTTTTTTTTAATCATTCCAAGTTTAAATGTTAAAAAATTCTAAATGAATAGGGCATAGGGTGGATAACTGGGAATAGAACACAACCAGGAACTATGCTTCTAACTAGAGGTGTAGAGTTGCATTGATAAGAACGCTCCGGTTACTAAAATAACCCCGTGGGGGGGAATGGAAATGCTATGTGGAAACTTCCACTATGGGGATTTCCTCAGAATCCAGTCATCTGAAAGAGTATATAGATGGGCCAATAAAATGCATAGTTCCATCTATGGAGCGTACGTGAGGCATAGATTTGCATGCGAAACGGTACCAGTCCCAGAGAAGAAGCTTCTTCAAGGGGGATGTGCCAGGAAGGGGCGCCCTTCAGGTCTATTGCTGTAGACCAATCCCGAGGATGAACGCACCAAAGGATGCGCTTCTGCGTAAGTATTCTGAATGACAGCTTGTGAAGACAGCGGTTCAAAACGTGCAGATCTAGCCCACCACTCTTTCTTGGGTACAATGAAGTACAAGCTGTAAAACCCGCTCTCCATCTTGGCGGGAGGGGCGGACACGGGGCTAGTGAAATACACACCCGTAAACTTGGGACTCACTTTCACCTCGCACCCAGGCTCTAAAGGAGGGAATAGAAGTGTGAGAGAAGGGAGACCATCCACCCACACCTCGCAAGCCACTGGCAAAGTGCATCGATCCTACCAGCTGGAAGGCATAGCATCCCAGACTGGCAGTGTGCAGGCTGTCACATCTGGGGAAGGAAAAAAATGCTCTTTCTTTGAGGGTTTGATGGTGTTTTTTATGCACCGTTGGATGAAGAGCCCAGCCCCCCCACCGGGTAAAGAGCAAATTCCCTCTACTCCAGATGGCCCATCTCAGGGACGCTTCGTGGACCATCTACCGGTCCTAGCAACGCCCTGGAGCAGGGATCGCTGGTTGCCTGCGAGGTGTTTGGCGCTGCCGCTTGGCTAGAGGCGTAGGCAGGGGGCAAAGCAGCTCTCGCAGGTGGGCAATCTCTGCAAGAAGTAGTAGATGTAGATGGTTCGGCGGGGGGCAGAACGGCCTTACATCCCCTGATGACTTCTCTGCAAGAAGTAGTGGATGTAGATGGTTCGGCAGGGGGGGGCGAATCGGCCTTACATTCACTGATGACTGAATTCACCGACGGTGTCGCCAAACAGGCCAGCCTGGGATATGGGCGAGTTAAGAAAGCCAACTTTGTCAGCTTTGCGCATATCTTTTCTCCAGGTTTAGCCAGAGGTGGCATTCCTGGACCACTAGTGTGGCCATCATCATTCCCAGGGCACATGCAGCGGACTTGTGATCCTAAGACCGGTTGTGGTGTGGGGCTTGTGTAACAAGCCTGGGTCGTAACCACCCTTGTGTGGCTGGGCCAGCGCCTGCGCTGGGTAGAGTAGGTAGGTGGCCATAGCGTGCAGGGTGGACGCAGCCTAGCCCGCGGCCTTGTGGGCTCTGGCTTGGAAGGAGGCAGATAACCCACACGTCTTGGACGGGAGACAAGGCTGATTCCACCAGGAAGAGGCAACATGCGAGCCAGCAATTGCACTCTCAATCTGGGGAATCAACTTGTAGCCCCTGGCTGCCCGGCTATCAAGGGCGGTGTGGGCGGAGTCGCACTTAGATCGGGCAGAGAAAGGTGCCCACCAAGACTGCGTGACCCTACTTTGCACTACCAGGAAGAAAGGGACAGGAGGCTTAGAAGGTCTAAGCCTTCCTCCGCATATCCTTCACATACACCTATCTAGTCAGTCCGACCCCAGGCTGGGGGATAAACCATCTCCAGGCCCATGGCCAAAGCAGCCTGGGAAAGCACGGTTATTGTGTCTGCTTCCAGATCCAACACCGCTCGCTACCCCGAAGGGAGGGAGCGGGTTTGAATTCTCATCAGACAATAACAGCCCATCCTATGATGCAGCGATGGACATCTGAGGCTCTGTGTCATCAAGTGAGTGGGCGTCCATCCGAGGACGGAGCGCTTCTCTCACTCGAAGCTTGGATGGAGCACGTGCAGGAACAAGAGGTCCTCAAGCCCAAGGGCGGCGGATTTACTCCCACTGTAACTCTCAGATCTGCCCAAGTGCCCACAGCGAGCGGGGGAAACTGGGGTGGGTGGCCCTTTTGCAAGAGCGAGCCGCGATCTTAACTGCACTACAGACATGCCACCACAGTGATGGCATGCACTACCGCGAGTTTCGTGCCCATCATCCGTCATAAGTCAGTTTATCTAAAGGTAGGAAAATGGCGTAACTTAATATTTAAATATTAAATGTAACTTAATATTTATAGTAATTTGAAATATTTCTCATGATTGCAACTACTTCGTCAATTATTCCAAGTATTATTCCTGTGATTGCAAATGTATTGCTAATAACTATGACTTAAAAATGTAAATTTAATTTATTCTTAACTGCATATTTAGTGCTCATATTTGCAACAGATTCTTACCAATATAACGGTTAACTGTGATTATTTCTTATAGCTTTTCATGCTTCTCATAATTGCAATTACTTCTTGTGAATGTGAGTTTGTTTTCTGAAATTGGGAATTTATTTCACATAATTGTGACAATTACAAGAAACTATGTCTTGTGAATTTGACAGTCTCTTGTAATCGCAAATTTATTTCTGAGTTCTCATAACTGTAATTTTACTCTGATTTATACTTTGAGGTGGAAAAGTGACATTTGTTGTGAAATGGTTTTATTTATGTTTTATCTATGCAGCAAGTGTGTAAGTCACTTCATATACACACACACACACACACACACATAAGGTTAACATTGCGATGGGACCCTGAGCCTCATAGGCGCCTGGCAAGCTCTCGCAGCAGCTCTGAGAAAATATCTTTTATTAGACAATTTAAATAGAGCTCATATCCTCCAGAGAAACATCAGAGGGTGCAGAGCCCCCCTGCTGCTTTACGACATATATACAACCACAAACACACATGCAAACAGACATACACACCACCTAACCTCACGTTCACCCCAATCCACACACATGTCATCTGTATGTAAGTATGTGCAGTGTTTTTGTGTGTATTTGTGTTTGGTACCTTATTCCTGTCCTGTGTGTCCACTTCACCGGGCGCCATGTGTTTGAGGAGCAGAGACAAAGGTTTAGAGCTGGAATGACGGGATGCCAGGTGTAATGGAGTCATTTCCTCCAGATCTTTCAATCGCCAATCAGCATGACGTGACAGTAGGAGTTTCATGAAACGCACGTTGCCCTGAAAAAGTAAAAAAAAAAATAATAATAATATATATATATATATATATAGAGTTTTAATATCTCATTTCTAATAACTGATTTATTTTATCTTTGCCATGATGACAGTAAAAAATATTTGACTAGATATTTTTCAAAACACTTCTATACAGCTCAAAGTGACATTTAAAGGCTTAACTAGGTTAATTAGGGTAGGCAGATTAGGGTAACTAGGCAAGTTATTAAATAACAATGGCTTGGTTCGGTAGAAAAAAAATGTATAGCTTAAAGGGGCTAATAATGTTTACCTTAAATTAGTTTTTAAAAAATTAAAAACTGCTTTTATTCTAGCCAAAACAAAACAAATAAGACTTTCTCCAGAAGAAAAAATATTATTAGACATACTGTGAAAAATTCCTTTCTCTGTTAAACATCTTTTAGGAAATATTTGTAAAAGAAAAAGAAAATATCAAAGGGGGCTAATAATTCTGACTTCAATTGTACACATCTAGAACTAATGACTTTAATTGCGCAAAAAGTTTGTCTGTTAATAGATTGAGTGGACACAGGTTAGTGAAAATCTAGTTCATACACAAATGTTTTCAAATTATTTTATAATGTATATAAATTCAGTCAGAGTGGTTAATATAAAGTTATTAATAGACCTGTGAAGTTAATTTGACTGATTTAAACCAGTAACACTTTAGTTTTTTTTGTGAATGTCCCAAGACAAGACAATCTTCTAGAAACATGATTTTAGTTCAATTAGATTTACTTCATGTTTTGAGGTTTCCATTGGGAAATTTTAAACTTTATGCTTTAAACATTGATTTGTTTTTTTATTTTTATATACACTAATGGCCAAAAGTGGGGACAGGTTTTTCATTTTTTTTAATTATTATTATTCTGTGTATTAAGGAGGCATTTATTAAATGTGAAAAATTTTTAAATATTTATTAAAATGTTAAATTACTGCTTTGTTATTTTATGAAGTTTCAAATGAAATTATTACTGCAGTCATTATTGATTTTATTACTATTACAATTAATTATATATATATATATATATATATATATATATATATATATATATAATTTAATATTAGAGTGATTTTTGAAGGATCATGTGGCTAAAAAACTGGAAATTCATCTTTAAAATCACCAGAATAAATTATTAAATAAATTATAAACTACATTTTTCTTGACAGATAATGTGGTAATGATTGCTAAAAACCTGTATCCATCAAATACATTTATTACTCTTACATTTTTTTTCCTTTTTAAAAAAATCCATTCATGCCACCATACGGAAGAAAAAGCTCTTTAGTTCCATCGCATCTCAAATTAAACTATTTTATCAGCTCATATCTGATGTACATTTTTACTAAAACGATAAAGCACCCCCTAAAGCCACTAAAACAATAAATAAAATCATGAAAACAGTGCTCGGTATCACCCAGAGAGATTTATTCTGGCCCCGCGGTTTGAGGAAGAGGCAGCTGTTTATCCATCTAAAGGGCCTGAATGTGTCTGAGAGCGAACGGCCCTCCCGGCTCATCAAGTATCCTCCCAGGCCTCCTTAACTCCGGTGTAAAACATTCCAGGGAGAGCCCTCGTGTGTGCGTGTGTGTGTGTGTCAGGCCTCTCAGTCTCTATTCCCAGCCCAATTAGAGTGTTAATCCCTGAGCTACAGCTCTTATTGATCTAGATGTCAGAGTGTTACCCATCAATCCCGTCTCTCCCTGTCTCCCTCTCCTCACACTCCTCTCCACTGCGCTCTCCAATCCTCTCATCTGGTCACATTCAGACCATCTCGTATATTAAGTCAAAATAACTTAACAAACATACAAGCGCTCTCATATTTAAATCTCAGGGAGAAATGCATCAACATCATCAACACTAGAGGGCAGTAAACACTAACAACATCCGTCCTGTTTGAATGTTGTGTCTATGTGCATTTGTGGTTGTGTGTGCCTTGTATTGCTTACATTGTGGAGACCACATGTCCCCACAAGTATAGCAATACCAGTCAATTTTTAACCTTATGGGCACATTTTTTTGGAAAAAGGCTCATCAAACACAATGCAGGGCTGTTTTACCCCCGTGAGGATTGGGTTTAGAGGTAGGTTTGGAAAAGGATGGAATTGAATCATTACGTCTATGGGAAGTCCCTACAGACCTCCAAAATACATTGAGAAAATGCAGGGTTACAAAAAATACCTTCATGTTGTCCCAACTCAAATTGATTAATTTAATTTAGTTGTTTTTACAAATTTAAATGGGTTGAACACAAAACGACTGCGTTGTCAATAAAAATATATCAAGGATTATGTTGATTCAGATCATTTAAACAATATTTTGCACAAGTAGCAATAAATATTTGTTTGAGCGTACCTGTACAAGTCTGAGTGGGCATTTGTGTGTGTGCTTGTGACATCAGGACACAAACTTGTATAATGACATGTGTATGACAGATATTGCAAGTAGATTAGAGATTGTTAACAAGTATCTAAACAAGGGGTGCCCAAACTTTTTCTTATGAAGGGCCAAAACCCCCCCCTCACCATTGTTTTTTTTTCTTTTTTAAATATTTCCCAAATGATGTTTAACAGTTTCCCAGAAATGGGTTGCGGCTGGAAGGGCATCCGCTGCGTAAAAACTCGGTGAATAAGTTGGCGGTTTATTCCGCTGTGGCGACCCCAGATTAATAAAGGCACTAAGCCCACAAGAAAATGAATGAATGAATGAATGTTTAACAGAGCAAGGAAATTTGTATGTCTGATCATGTTTTTTCTTCTGGAGAAAGTCTTTTGTTTTATTTTGGCTAGAACAAAAGCAGTTTTTTAAATTTTTTAAACACCATTTAAGGACAAAATTAGCCCCTTTAAGCTATTTTTTTCCAACTGTCTACAGAACAAACCATCGTTATTCAATAACTTGCCTAATTACCCTAACCTGCCTAGTTAACCTAATTAAGTGTTTAAATGTCACTTTAAGCTGTATAGAAGTGTCTTGAAAAATATTGAGTAAAATATTATTTACTGTCATCATGTGTTGAAAAAAATATTCTCTCCGTTAAACAGAAATTGGGGGAAAAAATAAACAGGGGTGCTAATAATTCAGGGGGCTAATAATTCTAACTTCAACTGTATATCCAACTTTAGTACAAAGTTGCTATGGTTAATTTCCTCATTTATTTCAAAATAATTAGAAAACATTATTTTAATCATATTAACTAAGACATTATATATTTTTTTCCAATTTATAATGGCCCTATTAAAATAAAAATACCCAAGAATTCCATTTATAACACAAAAGAGATTGATGCTGAATACACTATTCAAGCTGTCTTTGCCTTAATTAGCTCACTGAGGACCTCTGAATTGTGGTGTATATGTTGACGCAACAGTATGAACATTAAAAAATTGGATTCATTTACATTTAATTGAAACATATTTGCTTTTTTGTAGCTTAACAATAAAATAAACCAATGAAGGTTATGTTAAATTGAAATGCCAATGTGTATTAAAGCCATTAACCCCAACTCTCCCCAAAAGTCTCCCTCTCTTATTAGACGGGATGGAGGGCCAAATAAAAGGTTACTATGGGCCAACTTTGGCCCATGGGCCCTAGATTGGGCATGTCTGATTTTAACAATGGAAAGCTATGGAATGCCGCCACAATTTACATAAAGAGCACTTTTTGTGTGTATGATTTACCTTCTGTGCAGCGAGATGCAGGGCAGTTCTTTGACTGTGGTCAGTTTTGTTGATGGCGGCGCCGGCCTTAAGCAGCACCTCTGCACAGTCCAAACGGTCAGCCAGAACACAATACATCAGAGGAGTCCGGCCGAACTGATCCTCACTGTCCCGCAGAGCAGATTCTGCTGTAGACATAAAGTAAACACACACTCATCAAAGAGTCAACTTGTTATTGAAGCCCATGTAAGGGGAATATGGGGGAGTGCTATATTGAATAATTGCAATAAACCAATGATTTTTGTGTAGTTCCTATCTTTGCTTTGTTAAATTGTGTAGTTATTAACTTAATTAGTAATTACTGTTTTATTTTGTAATGCTAAAATAAAGCATTAAAGTCTTGCATTTGGTACTAATACAATAAACACAATTACGTCAATCCAATTTTAAGTGGACGATGCTGAAAACAGGTGTAGACAAAAACAGATCTAAAAGGTTTACTTCACTTACTTCAAAATGAATTTGATTAAATTGTTTTCATAGGATAAACATTTATGGTGTTGAATGCATTTTAACTACCATTGGAAACTCTGTCAACTCTCCACTAGCATTGAGTAAGTTGTTTCAAAACAGTAATTAATTACAAATGACTAATTACATCATTAAAACTCCATTTAATTACATTTTCTAATTACTTTGTGTGAAATGTAGCTTAATTAACCAAGTGATTTAATTACCTGACCCAATACTTCTTAAATACCATATAAATTTCCGTACAAAAAATATATATTAAACTCTTTTAGTTATTTTTTAAGGGACTTTTTAATATTATCTTGATATCTTCATTTTAATATTAATTCCATATGGACACAGCAATAAGTCTCGATTGATCATGTGAGTGGATCACTGAAAACGCAAGTTGATACCTCACTCAAAAAATTACTTTTGCTGTTCGTTTGCTGCTTATTTAAAATGAGTTAAGACAACTCAAATTCCGGCGACGCAGTGGCGCAGTAGGTAGTGCTGTCGCCTCACAGCAAGAAGGTCGCTGGGTCGCTGGTTCGATTCTCGGCTCAGTTGGCGTTTTTGTGTGGAGTTTGCATGTTCTCTCTGCGTTAGCGTGGGTGCTCCGGTTTCCCCCACAGTCCAAAGACATTCCGTACAGGTGAATTGGGTAGGCTAAATTGCCCGTGGTGTATGAGTGTGTGTGTGAATTTGTGTGTGGATGTTTCCAGAGATGGGTTCTGGTTGGCATCCGCTGCGTAAAAATGCTGGATAAGTTGGCTGTTCATTCCGCTGTGGCGACTCCGGATTATTAAAGGGAGTAACCCAACAAGAAAACACAAATTCTTAAGGTTTTTTTTTTGGGACACTTCATTATTTTATGCTCCACTTAAATTTGTAGAAACGATTAGGTAAACTTAATCGATCTTTGATTTCCTTCAAAGTAAAGAAATTGTGTGGAACCCAGCATATTTTACAGTGCTGGTGGAAACACGCCCTTAGGATTTTAAAGAGTTCTTCCATGAACTTCTAAACTTGTTACTACTAGAGTCATTTATTCACATGGTTGTAGTTTGAACATTAGGGTAAAATGCACCCAGGGCTGAACAAAACAACATGGCAGACAAAATGACAAGGAATTTATTTATACTAAATAACATATTGTAGTTATCTAACTAACTAATTGTACATATTTTTATTAATTATTTTACGTAGTAGGATAGTCAGTTTTGTAATTACTAAAATTATTAGAGCACATTTAAATCATTTATTTATTTTACTTTTTTATTAAATTATTAATACAGTAAGAGTTTTGTATGTTCATATTATTTCATGGACCCAAGCTGAACTATGACTAAACTAACAATGAACACTAACGTTAACAAATCATAATAACAAACTGTTCACTGTTAATCAGTGTTAGTTAATACTATGGTTAATTATGTTGAATAAAACGCATATAATTGAAAAATGTCAAATATATTTATATTTGCATGTAATATATTTTATTAATATTCATTACAAAATGCTATTTTTATTCAGCTACAATACATTAGATCGATAAAAATTGGCAATATTGACTTTCGGACAGAAACATTTATAATTTAAATAAAGGCAATTCTTTTAAACATTTTTCTGGTAAAATATACAGCATAACAGTGCTTTTTAACCTTGATAATATTATGAAAATATACCTTGAGCATCAAATCTGCACATTATTATGATTTCTAAAAACAATGTGACAGAAAAAATTCCACTTTGCCATAAGAGGAATAAATACAATTTTAAAATATATTAAAATAGAAAAGAATTCTTTTAAATTTCAATAATACATCACTGTATTTTGTTAAGACATAACACATCTTTACATGGGAAAGTGAGCATTATGCGTATGGATATATGCGTGATACAGTACCTGTTATCAGTTTATGCAAGGTGTTCTTGTCTCCGTTCACAGCAGCCGCATGTACCTGAGATGGATTCTGGGGGAGCAGCATTGCCTGATGCACACACACACACACACATGCATGCACACGCGCACACAATATAATAATAGGTCAATATAAATTCCCTGCTTCTTTAAATTACTTGTTTAAAATGAGCAGAAATGGCACAATTCTTGAACATGGTGTGGTGGTTGTTCAGATCCCAGCCTGCTTTGCTTGGAATTGCCTTGAGTGTCAATAAGTGTAATCTTAGGTGTAATCGAGACATGTTAAAATGTCTTCTAATTCTGTTTTAGAGATTTCAAAAGATATTGGTTTTGAATTTTAAAGTTAACACTTTAGCACCGTAGTGCTTATGTTTAAGATCCTTAATTAGCAACAACGTCTGTTGCTTTACTTTATGGGCAATAACTGTGCTAATGTCAGATTGGGTATTCTGAATGTCTTTTTTAATTTGCCCAGTCCATATGTTACATATAAAAAAACAATAAATGCTATTAAAGTAGTTGTTAAGTTTGAACTGCAACAGTAAACAGAACATTCTGGTTGTCCAAATTAAGTGATTAAGATTCTTTGGCTCAACAAGAGTAAACTGAGTTCAAGTTAAATGCACAAGATAACTTAAATAAAAGTAATCTGATATCGTTGACACAAAATAAATTTCCTCACTTGCCTAAATAAAGTATAAATAACAGCTTTTAAATGTATGGAAAAATGTGTCGGGATCATAATAAAAAAAACCAACACACGTACACACACATACACACACTTGTATACACACACACACACACACACACACACAAACACACACACACAAACACACACAAACACACACACACACACACACACACACACACACACACACACACACACACACACACACGGAATGAAGAACTCAATATTTTATATATATATATATATATATATATATATATATATATATATATATATATATATGTGTATATAATTTTTTATATTAAATTTTTTTGTCGTTTATTTTTTGTACTATAATTTACTATTTTTGTTTATTTTTATGAGATTTTAGCATGTTTATTTAAATTCTGGAATGTTTATTGTTGTTATGTGAACATTCAGTTTTATTTCAGCATTTTTCATGTCACGTGACTGCATGCAAAAAAGGTATTGCTTATTTGCTATTGGGTTTTTATGTATCTCTATTGTGAGTTGGATTACCATCTTGCGTGACATTTATAGCCATACTAAAAGCACCAGCAGTTTATCTACCGGTAGGAATGACATTTTGCCCTACTCATAATTCTCTCTTCATATAGCCGCATATGCCATATCTACAATACACTGTGATATAGCCTGGTTCGGTTCGTATTGCTTTCTCACGACAATCGATCCAGAGTTCGTTTCAAACGAGACGAGACCACTTCATTCAGCCGATCTCGGACAGATTGTTTTGCCGTTGATCCGAGTACGATTGCTGGATTCACATATGCCAAACGAACCGCACAAACTGGGCAAAAGAGAGTTCTGGAACAAAAGTCTAGGTGTAAAAGCATTCTCATATTAAACCGGAATGCTGGGTAATCTTCAGACAGGAAGTAACAGAGAGGGAGTAAATCCCCCGCCGGGACACACCCTGCCCAACTCATCTCTTATTCATGCTCATCAATATTGCAAGAGATTAAAAAGAAAATCAATTACGTACACAAATCTGCTCTAAATGTGTGTGGAGCATGTTTATGACTGTAGAAATGAGTTCCTCAATGAGCACAAAAAACCCCATTCATACAATCCCCTTTTTTTGCCATTCTCTTTCGTCTCACACACACACACACACAAGCATACACACACACACACACAACTAATTAGCCGCTCTGTTCTCACGCACCTCATGAGAGGGTAATTGGGGTTAGTTAATGCAGACTCGTAAAAACTACTAAGAGTTGCAACTACTTCAGTAGCATGTGTGTTTGTGTGTGTATGTTCTGATTAAAGCCTTTAAATGTGCTCTGATACACTATAATTCAGCTTTATATGACTCTGCGTACTTAAACGAAGGAAATCAGACATCAGAAAAAAAGCGTGCGCGCACACACGCAGTCTGCTTTTGGAATCACGATGTGGAAAAAAGACAGCAGGGGGATGCTTTGAGAAAGGTGCGCGCACAAGGGAAGAGCTCTATCTGTGCGTTTACTCGTGAGTGTGTTTGTGCATTAGTGTGTGAGTGTGTGTGCCTGCGAGATCGCGTGGGAAGTGATTTTCCGTGAGAGAAGGTTTTTATGGAGGCTTCGCTCGTATCGACCACAAGCTTTCCTCAATTTCCTCCAGACTAGGATGCACACATACATGCAAACACACACGCTGGGGCTTAATAATAAAAATGCCTGGCATACAAATTAAATGACTTGCTTTTGAATACAAAACAAAAGGGGTTCATTTGAAAAGAAGCTGGGGCGCCACTTAATATTTGATGAATTTTTCTATTGTGTACTTAAATGTAAGGGACGATGTATTTTTCCTGGTCACTGTGTATTGCAAAACACTTTTTCTGCTACTGTGGTTGGATGCACAGGACTGGTTTAGTGGTAGGGACTAGTTTTAAGAGTTGGTTCAATCAATTCAAGAAGAAAATTTGCAGTCAAAGTCAGCATGAAATCAAAATTCACTATGCTTCTTCTACTAGCACACATTGTTATTATTAAGTTAAAAAAAAATTTATTATTATTGCAAGTTATTAATTTATTGGTTCATTATTTTTCTTCGACTTAAAGCTGATTTATACTTTTACTTCAAGCACATGTGTATGGTCTGGTGCAGCCCTTCGCAAGGTCACATAGCCCTTACCATGGCTGACGGTGGCGGTGACGCTGACGTTTATCTCTCAAAAAATGTGACTACACGTTGCATCGATGTGTAGCGCAAGCTCTGTGATTGGTCGGTTTGGTACCAGTGACGAGCATGGGTGGTGCTGGGAGCTGCGAGATTAATGGAGTGAGCGTTTACAAGTGTGGAGTCCCGTAAAGGAGTTTAAGATAGAATCTTTTGTTTTGTGTTTACCTTTATAATTAAAGTTGTTGCACATTTGCCAGTTACCGCCTCTAAATGAGCGAGTTTTAGCTACTTGTAGCGTTCAGAAAAAAACTAAATACCCACAAAGAAGCTCCACACAGAGGAACATAAAAACCTACTGCAAGCTAGCGTTTTGGAGGTGTTGTTGCAGAGCAACACAAACAGCATGCAGAAGTATAAATGCACGACTATGCACAGCAGGCGCCATTGGTCATGTTTATCACTTGACGCAGAGGTATAAATTAGCCTTTAGACCATTTATTCACAAGGGGTTGCCACAGTGGAATGAACCACCAAATTACTAAGCATATGTTTTCCACAGCAGATGCCCTTCCAGCCACAACCCAGTTCTGAAAAACACCCATAAACACTCATTCACACACATACGCTATGGCCAATTTAGTTTATTTAGTTCACCTACTGTATACTGCATGAAACCAGACACCAGAGCACCCTGAGGAAACCCATGCAAACTAGTGCAAGTTAATCTACTGATTTTAATTTTAATTTTTTTGTCTTGTTAATTTAATCAAAATCTAACCATTTTCTTCCCCTCTAAAAAGGGTCTTTCTCTGATGATGTCAGACTAGGGCAAAATATGCTTAGCCACACTTCTCCAACCATAAGCTTGCTGCAAGTGAAAGATGAGAGGAGAAGCACAAAAATAAATCCCCGCCTCCTACTCAATATTCCGGGCTCTATTTGAAGGATCTAGGCACAAAGTCTAAAACGCATGGCGCAAAAGCATTAATGGCATGTCCGAATCCATTTTTGCTATTTTAAAGATGGAAAAATACACTCTTCGCCCTGGCGTATGATCTAACAGGGTTGTGCTTATTCTCTTAATGGGTTATGGGAGTGTTTTGAGCATAACATGCATTAAACCAATCAGAGTCTCATCTCACATACCTTTAAAAGTCAGTTGAGTCACACCATGGCGCATTTGTTATTTACATGGTGACTTTTTAAGTGGAAAAACTGAACGTTTCAATAGCGACAAAACATTTAAACAAACCATCTGCATGAGGATAAAGAATGAGCCTCCTCCATTTGGCCTCTTTAATCTTTATTTTATTTTCATTCCACTTTACTCCTTTACTTTTGTGGATAAGGAAACAGTGTTGTCATACTCCACTGAGGACATCCATTAGCCTACATAATTAATTTTGTTTGTTAAGTGCAAAGATTTGTTTCAAAACTTTTTCTAAATTCTTTTTCTAATTTCTCATTTCCAGCAAACAAATAAATGAAGAATAATAATTAAGTGTGGTCAAAAAACAAGTTATATCCAAACATACGTCCTATCCTTGTGCCCCATATGGTGATGCAGACGTCTCTAAGACGGATGAACAAATCTAAACTTGTTTTTATTAAAACAGATATAAATATGCATATAATAAATAATACTGCTAATAATAATAATGACATTATACAAATGCAAATTGTCATGAATGAACTGAAAAAGGCATGGAGGCATGAAGAAGGCCTCCTGGAGGCAAGAAGAAGAATTTTTGAAACATTTTAATTACATTTTTTTTCATATGTAAACATATTTGTTGCTGTACAACTCTGTGTGTATTAAGCAAAGTGTAAAGCAGGTCGCACACCAGAAGCGCCGCTCGGTGCCGCGCCACGCAGCGCCATGCATTTTAGAATTCTAAACATAGGTTTCTATCAGGATAGGGTTAGTCGGCGGGTGTCGCCGACACCCGGCCACGGCTCAGGACGCAGAGCGCCATCTGATTAGTTTCATGTTAAATATCATTCGAATGTGCGCGTCTGGTGTGTGATACTTTAAACTGTCATGTACGCGCCGTGTTATAACCAACATGCTCTGAGCTGGACTTTAGACCTGCTTTCAGATGGTCAATGTCGCAGTCTAATTCAGTTCATCAAAATTGCAATGTGCCAACAATGCACCTTAACACACCTCCGTTTTAGACCAGCACGCCCATGAGTTCACAAAGGGGTGCAAATAAATTGCCATTCAAACAACATGTTGCAAAACGTGAAAATTAGGGTTGTGCTGGTCTGAATATAACAATAAATCATGCAAAACACATCTTGTGCCTTATTGCGCCGGTTGTACAATATGTTAGAGCCCTCTGTTTCAGTTGGAGGTGTGTCGTCCTAAGGTTTGTAGCAACTTTTGGATCACAATGACTTTAATTTAATTTCCAAAATGTAGATGTAGAACATAAAAGACATTTTTAACTAAAAATGTGAAATGATTCATAAAATGAATGTTAACAACTCAGACACTTTGAAAAGCAAAGCAAAATTGGTACTTATGACAATACAATGAGGTCTTATAACGTCAAACAACCCCATTGTGCAAGAAACTAAGCCTTATTTACAACATTAATAGCATTAATTGTTGTCAACGGCCTGGTGTGCAAGCTTCCTGTAGCAAAATGACATACGTGGGTGCAAATTCACACATGAGCTGATGATTATCTTTGTTTACAATGGCAAGGGAGGACAAAAGTGTTGTACAGTTCATCAAAATGCTATCTGTGCGCATTCTGGATACAGCATCGTATAGAAACAAAACAGTTGCTTGAGTTTGCACACACTTGTACACATCCTCATGCAGCAAAAAGCTCATGCTCCAGACCGACTGTTTGCCGAAGCTGTAGATTTTGTACTTTAAACTCTTTTCCAGTTGTGTTTGCACTGTTTTATTGTTGCTTTTGTTGTTAGTAGTAATTGTTTTATTACATCTGGAGTTAATTTTTTGTACTTAGAATGACACACATGCAAATAAACAACAACATTGACTTGATCATTGTGTTTTGAGAATCTTTGTGTTCTGTAGCTCATTACATCTGTGTCGTTATTATATATATATATATATATATATATATATATATATATATATATATATATATATATATATATATATATATATATATGAGTAAAACATACTAACAAACAAACAGAAATATTGTAAAGTAAATTTTTAACATTTTTCTCAAGAATGTTACCTCTGCAAAATTTATTAACTCCTACGGTTGGGGATGTTTTCATCCACTCTGGGGTGATTTTGAGTCCTAATTTGGCAATAACCTTTTGTGTTTCAGCTAGTGGAATGATTTTTGGTGACAAATTTAATTTTGACACATATTTTGAGAAAATGCTTTGAATTAAAAAAATAAAATAAAATAAAATAACTCAATGATACACTCCGGGCAGATTTACTACCCTTTTGGTATGTTAGGGATGAAAACATCCACTGAATTAAACTGCTGTAAATTACATCAGATAATAATTTTTTGCATAAATTTGTTGATCAACCTCAGTCCTGATCAAAACTACTAAATTGTTTAGAAAATTACAAAATTGTAACTCTTTAATTGGCAAATTCATAAATGTCACTGATTTGGTGAAAGAAAAGAGATGTATGTTTAACATTAAAAAAGTAAATATGGATTTTTTTACCTTTTTTAACAGTCTTAGACATGTGAAACAACATTGTCTTTGATGCATTGTTTTGATTGATTATAATTTTTCTCCCTAATTTACTCCCTACTGGCTTCCATCATGACCACTTTTTAATCATGCATTTGTAATTTTTATTATTGAACATCAGTTGGCACCATTAACCCTTTAGATAGGCCTGTGCAAAAAAATGCTTTTTAGTTTATGGATTTTATATAAAGTAGAACAGCAAATTAAAGTGTGTATGTGTGTCTTTGAGTGTGCTCTTTACACACTTACCTTGATGTGAGAAAATCTAAATATGCATCTCAGCTCTCAGAACTACATGGAGTAAATAAAAACAAAGACTGTATATTTATGCACCATCAAAATGGTGCATAATGGTGGTTATAATGGAAGTCAAAGGGGCAAAAACAGCCACCAACAGTAAATTAGGGAGAAAAAATGAAAATCAAACAATGCGTCAAAGCCAGTGTTGCTACTTATTGTTCACATGTCCAAGAATGTGATAAAGGTTAAAAAAATCCAGTCCACAATATCTTTATCTAAAATATGTCATTTTTGTGTGTGTTTTTTCACTAAATCAATGACATCATTTGTGAACTTGACAATTAAAGAGTTAAAATCTAGTAATTTTCCAAACAATGTGGTAGTTTTGTTCAGGCCTGAAGTTAATTGACAGATTTACGCAAAAAAATGGAAAAAATATTTATCTGATGCAGTTTTACAGCAGTTTAATTCAGTTGATGTTTTCATTCCAAACATAACAAAAGGTAGTGAATTTGAACAGTGCACAAGGGTTAACTTATTCTGACTCTATTCTATGCATGCATTTTATATTAAAACCTTTGTGCAAAAACTTACAAGAAATAAAAGTTTAAAAATGTAGTTTTTTTTTGTTTGTTTAATAATTGATGACAATTAACGTAAAGTTGGTCCAAAGCAGATCATTTTAATCATGCTAATAATGTGTCTTGCATCAAAACTAAAAACAGAGAGGGACAAATAAAAAAAATCACATTGACATTATCATGATGATCAACTAAATGGTGCAAATTCATTTTCAACTAATTTAATTAACAATCTTTGCTACAATAAATTATTACAGCTTCAAATTGAGGTGTAAATCATTTCAGTAAAGCAATAATTCACATTTAAACATAATGATTTGAATATATACAGCATCTGTCATATTACATTTGTCTTTAAGCCTCACAGAAAAGTTCAAGTGCAAATCTGCTGCATATATTAATATAAATTGGAAAAAAAATGTAATGTAAAAAACAAAATAACACAAAAAAAAAAACTTTGGAATACCTTAAGGATTCATTCAATGTTTGCGAAAATGAGAGCCCTTCATCTGAAATGTGTTTGCACGTGTGTGTGTGTGTGTGTTGTTTGTGTGTGCCTGTGTAAGCGTATGTGTGTGTGTGGTTGTGTGGGCAAGCATCCAGCTTGTCTAGCCCAGCCAAATGACTCCCCACCAGCATCTTATTGAACAACCAGCTGAGTCAGGAATTAGGGAGAAAGAGAGACAAAAAAGAAGGAAAAAAGAAGGAATAATGAAGAACAAACCACAGGGTCAGAAGTTGAGCTAAGTGCACATTTGTGAGTAAAGCAGTGCCTGGCATTGCAAAAGCAGATCTGTACGATTAACATTCACCACTCCTTTTCCAAAAACACTGCTCTTTCTTTTTCCCAAATCTCTTCTAAGTATCTCGCTGAGAGACATCAGTTCTTTCATCTAATGCCCAGAGGGTAAATCCTCCATACTTTCTCCAAGGAGAAAAGGCTCCATGCTGTGTATGCATGCTGTGATCCCAGCGGATGCCATCCATAGTGTGTCTTGACTGACATGATCACCTTGTGCCTCATTAGCTGTGGTCTCCCATAATGCCAAGCGACAAATGAGCCCCTCTGGTGAAGGAGGTGTGGCTTCCAGTGGGCAAAGTAATGCAATTATGGAGCTCCAAAGGTGTCAGTCACAACAAGTGAAAAACATATGTGCTGTTAAACTGTGAGATAACACACACTGTCTAATGTGTGACATCTAGAACACACCGCACTCAATAAACGAACAGTGTGTGGTTGAAATTTGTAATTGATACTTTTGAAATGTGCACACACACGCTAACGCAGTCTCAAACACAAGCTTTCCTTTCATTACTGAAATCAAACTATAAAAAAGAGGGTCTGAAGCATTTTGGTTTTGCCGTCCAATGCAAATTTAGCATGTAAATAAACAAGATTTTCCTGATTATAAATGTTATGCTATTATTTTATTACAATATTGATGAAAATTTACATATTAATGTTTTTCTTTTCTTTATTTTTTTACTTTGCTGAGTGTGTTTTTGTGATGGTACCTTGGCTGGTTTACACCTTTCATGGCTACATAATTATGACATTAAAACCAACAATAGTTGGTAGCAAGTCTCTGTTTACGAGTACTTTACTGAATCATTCATTTAAAAAATTTGCTCAAAACAGTTGATTGATTTAGAAACCAACACTCACAAAATGACGTTTGCTGTTTATTTAACCTAATTGTTTTATGTTCAGTTCGCTTAAATTTGTCAAAATCACTAAGTGAATTCCTTTATGTTGTCCCACCACAAACAAAGACTATAGAATACACAAGATGTGTCAGTCATATATTTTTGAATGGGGAAAAGCAGAGGTGGGATTAAGTCATATATGTGCAAGTCTCGAGTCATAACCTTCAAGTCTCAAGCAAGTCAAGTCAATCTGTCAGACTCAAGTCAAGTCAAGTCAAGTCAAGTCACTGCTTATCTCAAGTCAAATCAAGTTGCTTTGTCTAGCAAGTCACTTTCAAGTCGATCAAATTTTTGTCTATTTTTTTTTACTTTTGCAATTTATATTTACATATATAACTTTTGGTTTTGTATGGAATGCATAATATATAGCAAACGGTTAGTTATTTAACAAAAACAAGTTATTTTGAGTCATTTAACTCAAGTCCAAGTCAAGTCGAGTCTTTTTTGGATATTTGTTGAGCAAGTCTTAAGTCCTAAATTTTGCGACTTAAGTCATGTCATGTGACTCGAGTCCCCCATTTCTGGTAAAAAGTGTAAGGTCAATATGGTGAATAAAGTCTCGCCTACTAGTACAGAAGCCAATCATCAATCGCTATAGACTGAAGTTTCTCCAGAAAAAAGCGCTGACTAGTCGTTTGCTTTTACGACAGTTTGGTGGTCAACAAGCACACAGGAATCTCAACGAATACTTGCTTCACAGACTTAAGAAATATGTCCATATAAAGCTTGAAATCTCCACTTTTAAATGAAGCAACTACACTTGAAAACAAAATATTTTTGGATTTGTAAACTGTATGAATCGAACGCAAGGTACAGTCCGTCCTGTCAAACGCACATCACATGACAACTACTCAAATGCCCACAAACTTGTAAACAAAGAGTTGCTGTCATTTCTGGAGGAGATTCGCCATCAAGACCAAGTTGTGGATTACTTCAGAAGCGCAGCACTTCAGATGATCACTATTCAAAGGATGATAATGTGTAACACGGCCATAAATGAGGTTGGTGTAGTAATCTCAATCCTTTTGAGTGAGTATGCACAACAGCTTGGCCAACCTGAAAATATGCAGATTTTGTTTGATTATGACATTATTATTATTATTGTTGTTTAATTTTATTGGTGATTTCAAATATGTAATGTGATTGAAAGATTGGCAAACAGTTTTGGAGAATTTGATATTTCACCATTCAGACAGAACGCTTAAGTATGCTGCCCAAGAGGAGTTTCAAAGAAGGCCGCCGAATGAAATGATTTGCCTTAAAGAGACTATGACACAAATGGATTGTACGCAAGTCAGAATTTTATTTTACAACGAAGCAACTGATTTTCTTTTTCACATGGATGACTGAATCATTGGTTCAAAAGATTTGTCAAAAAAAAGGATTAATTCTAGAACTGAATATTGCAGTGTTGCTCGGATATGTGCAAATATGTTTGTGTCAGCTTTTGTTTAGACCAACTCTCATTAGCACATTCATTCTTTTCCTTTCAGCTTTGTCCCTTTATTATTCAGGGGTCGCCACAGCGAAATGAACTGACAACTTATCCAGCATATGTTTTGCATACCCATGTTTTGCATGGGTTGCAGCGGGATGCCCTTCCCGCTGCAACCCATCACTGGGAAACACCCATACACACTCATTTACACACAGACACTACGGACAATTTAGCTCACCCAATTCACCTGCACCGCATGTCTTTGTGACTTGTGGGGGAAACCGGAGCACCCGGAGGAAATGCACGCGAACACAGGGAGAACATGCAAACTCCACACAGAAATGCCAACTGACCCAGCCGAGGCTCGAACCAGCGACCTTTTTGCTGTCAGGCGATTATGCTACCCACTGCACCACTGCGACGCCCACTACAGTGTACATAAATACATATAAATGTTCATTTTTAAAAACATCTAAATATTAAAAACTTTCAAGGATTTAAGATGCTGATGACCGTTAAATGCAGCATAACAGTGAAAAGGGTGCATTAATGCAATGTTTCTTAACTCTGTTCCTGAAGGCACACCAACAGTACACATTTTCCACCTCTCCCTAATCAAACACACCTGAATTAACTCATCAGAACATTAGAAGAGACTCCAAAACCTGAAGTTAGTGAGTCAGATAAGGGAGACATCCAAAATATGTACTGTTGGTGTGCCTCCAGGAACAGGATTGGGAAACACTGCATAAGTGAATAGTGGATATATCCGTGCTTACCTGTATAAAAGGCAACTGTCACTTTGCTGTTCTAAAATATTTGATGCCATTTTGCAAAATAAAAATAATCATAATAATAACAAACATAATAATAATAATAATTATTATTATTATTATTATTATTATTAATTCATATCCATTTATTATGATCCAGCTGCAATCCAGTACTGGGAAAAACCCATACTCACCCATTCTCTCTCTCTCTCTCTCTCTCTCTCTCTCTCTCTCTCTCTCTCTCTCTCTCTCACACACACACACACACACACACACACACACACACACACACATTCATACACTATGTCCAATTTAATTTACCCAATTCACCTATAGCACATGTCTTTGGACTGTGGGGAGCACCCGGAGAAAACCCACACAAACACAGGAAGAACATGCAAACTCCACACATAAACGTCAACTGACCCAGCTGGGACTGGAACCAGTGGCCATAATAATAATAATAATAATAATAATAATAATAATAATAATAATAATAAGTATAGTAGTATAATTAATAGTCATTTTTGATTGTGGTGGTGGCTCTCTCTCAGGTGAACTGTGACTGCGAGTACCGGGAGCACACTTGGGACTGGGTTGCTCTGATAGGTCTCGTGGGGCTGGACTCGGAGTGAGGGGGGCGTAATATGGCAGACCCTTTCTGACATCTCTAATGAGGCAGCCTAGAGAGAGATATCTCTCTTCCACCCTTTCAATCTCTCTCTTTCACTCACTCCCCCTTCACCGTATCTCCTTCCTCGCTTTCCCTTCACCATCTACTCACATAAACACGCGCGCAAAGACACACACAGCCCCACAGGCCATTGCCTCTACTCCCTACAGCGACTAATTGGGCCAAATCTGTGATCTAATTAAACGTCCAATTAGTAAGAGAGGGGCCATTTAGCCGCTGGCTACACCGCTGTGCAAGGGAAATAATGTGATTGAAAAACAAACAGAAAATCAATGCGAGAGAGCGAGAGAGGGAGGGAAAGAGAAGGAGAGAGAGAGAGCGGAAATGAAAAAGATGAAACAAGATTTGGATCAGCTGGGTGTTTATAAGGTTAGAAAGCAACGAGCGACACACATACGGCGTTCCCTAAACATAACGGATCATGTAGATGTGTGTGTCCCTCAGCAATGACCCCTTGAACGCATGCTAATTACATTATTCTCAAACACACAGACACGCGCGTTAACTGCATTATTCTCTCCGCGCAGTCAGTAAGTACATTATTCTATTAACACGCTCAAAGAACCATAAAAAATCAGCACATCATCAATTATTAACAGCTCACTTAACCCTGGAGAGAGCCAAGCTTCCCTCAGAAACATTCACTTACTCTTCACTTCATTAAATATTAATACAAGGGTCACATTCAACATGGAGGCCGGTGAATGGATTGTTCTCATTCATACTGTGCGCGCTGAGGGTGAAGCGCCATACGGGTCAGACTGAGGTGGACTGTCACCATCACTGAGGTCATGGTCTATTTCAGTGGATGTATTTCTATACGTACATACATATGTAATAAATAAGTAATATATACATCTAGATGGAGTAAGCGGATGAGCACATCATGCACTGAATATAGTAACGTGTTTTAATATGTACTGTATATATTTAATGCTCATCTAAGAATTTTTGTCATACGTTTGTTGTTGTTGTATTGTTTTATAAAGTTGAAGTCAGAATTATTAGCCCCCCCCCTGAATTATTAGCCCCCCCTGTTTATTTTCCCCCAATTTCTGTTTAAGATTTTTTCAACACATTTCTAAACATAATAGTTTTAATAACTCATTTCTAATTTATTTTATCTTTGCCATGATGACAGTAAATAATATCTTACTGGTTATTTTTTAAGACACTTTTATACAGTTTAAAGTGACATTTAAAAGCTTAACTAGGTTAATTAGGGTTACTAGGCACACAGCAAATTCATCAGAGTTAAATTCTCGGTGTTGAAGCATTTGAGAGTAAAGTGTTGACGTTAAAGAGTTAGATTTTGATAAATGAATATAATAAGAGTTAGAATTGTTTTTATTCAGTGCGAAATCAAGGAGTTATCTTTTCAACACTTGGTGGTGTTATTTCCAACATCCGGGAATTCATGCAGCCCCAGTCACTGAAGAATTTTCCAGACGCCATTTTCCATCTGAGGTTTAGAACAGCAACTGGTGAGTCAAACTACATAAATGTTGGTATTTTACTGACTTTCTTTAAGGAAATACAGTTGTAAACATGTTGTTAAGTTAATAACTTTAGAATAGAGTGACAATTTTAAACTTCTGCGGTTCATTCATGGTCGTTTGTGTATCTAGCTTAACTGCATTACTATTGACTTCTTTTCAAGAATGTTTTTATATATGCTCACGCATACATAGTGCATAAAAACATAAAATGTACATGTTCAACACATTTCTGTCACGCTTAATGCCATTTTGTGCGTTGTTACCCATCTGTAAAGTAAAATCGACACTTCTCCTTTAATTCCAAGCAAACTAGCGAGGGAATCCCCGGAGCCGCCTAACGTTACTCTGCCCGGATGCTAACGGCAACACAGGACGGTTTCCATAAGCTCTGGAGAGTTTCTAAAACATATCTGGTGAGTAAATGAACATATGCTTACTTGTAAAAGGCTTCCTGACTGAAACAAATGATTGTTTGTTATTCTTGTACGTTAATTTGGTTATTTTAAACACCGCGGCCCTTTTAAATAGGTTCATTCGTGGCCGTCCATATACCGTTAGTCCATAACTTAGACTCGTGTGATAACGTACGCTTGAATTATATTAAGTGTTGACAACCATTAGAGGCGGA
This sequence comes from Danio rerio, assembly GCF_052040795.2. Lineage (NCBI taxonomy): Eukaryota > Metazoa > Chordata > Actinopteri > Cypriniformes > Danionidae > Danio > Danio rerio. The sequence continues at coordinate 31,790,928 of NC_141036.1, read as the reverse complement.
ATGTTAACATTGATGTCTTTAAATGACCGCGTTTGCACTTTCTCAGACATTTAACGTTACAGAAGTCTCCCGGAAGTTGCAGGACTAACGTTAACGTTATCCCGCAAATGCACAGAGACTCCCAGATGCCCAAGTAGATGCTCGCAAATGAATGATCATCTCCCGGAAATCGCGCGTCTCCCGCCCGGTCATTAAACACTTTGCACGCCCCTCTCCACCGCATCCCTCCCAGCTCTTCAGGTACGTCACGCGCAAGTCACCCCCACCGCTCTTTAGGTACGTCGCGCGCAACTCATCTCATTGCTCTTTGGGTACCCCGAAAATGACTTTTCCCAACTCGGGATGTCTGACGTTAGTAAGTTAGGCTATTTCTGTTGTCAGGAACATCTTAGTCAAGCTTTTTCTCCCGCATGATATTGTGCTTAAAACTATAGGCTAAACTTAGCATGTACTGTACACAACATTTCCGTTTTATTAGTGCGTTGTAAACAGCCACCTGTCTGTAAAATTAATCAACTGATTCATATTTGAGCAGCCTAATGATGATACAGGTTTTATTTGTAGATTTATTATCAATAATCAACATCTGAATCAAAAGATATGTGAAAATGTGTGAGGCATACTTTGTGATGTTCATCTCTCTTTTTTTATCTGAAGGTTATGCATATGTGTTATATACTAATGTGTTGTTGTTTTTTTCCAGCCACAGTTCTCTGTACAATAACACAAGACCCTGTGACGGTGGCTGATTAGAGACGGATGGTGTATTTCCAGAGTTGGTGAAATGACCAAGCACACCTTCTTGGTCATATGTGGTGATAATAATGAAGGTATGTTTGATAAAGTTCTGTATTTGTTTCACAATAAGCTGAGAGGGTATTAGAGCATTAGAGAATAACAAATGACATGAAGGTGATACGTTTTGTATTGTGGGTGAACTGTTACTTAAATAATGTTTTGCTCTTTACTTTGCACTTTTTCTCTTCTGCTTATCCTAATATTTTAGATAATATTTGGACCTGAAACATCTGCTAGACTCCAGGAAAGGTGGCGTCAATACTGGACCTGAAAGGGCCTAACAAGTTGAATCTGGTAAAGAAACACGCGCGCGCACACACACACACACACACACACACACACACGCGTGCTTACAGAAAACTGTAAGTTTATGAATATTTTTTACACTGTGGCCAATATTTTGGGGAAGTCTTTGTTTTTGGAGATCCAACAGTGATGTATGTGTTTTTTCTACTTTTCCATATCCTGTCACCTCAACCAGCTGGGAGAGTCAAGTTGTGGATCATCATGTGGATTTTCAAAAGGTGAGTTTAGATTTCTTGAATGTTTTGTTTACTTTAAATGTTCTTTTAAATATATCATAGAATTTGATTGCAATTTGTTTTCAAACATTTTTCTTAGTCATGCTGGAGTCTTGAAGTATTCTTAGATGAGCATCACCCTACAGTATATCCGTGCATCAGGAACCACCAGACGAGCGATCAGCAGCTACTACTGTACATCGTCATGGATAAAAAGGTCATCCTGTGGCTGGGAAGCACATCTTTCACAGGACATGCTTGATGAGATTTCCTAGCTTCAGTTTGTTTTCACACAAGTTTACAGCATTTATACCTTCATTTAAACTGCTGTGTTTGATATGGAGGACCAAGGAAACACCAGAAGTGAAAGATTTGCAAGCCAAGTTGTTTAAAATGTAATTTTAGAAGAAAACTATGCGTTCAGAAGAAAACTATGAGTGACGATATATTGAACTTTCAAATTGCTCTGATGAAACATTAAGTTTGGACATCATATTTTGTTGATACTGTCTGTACTAATGAAACATTTAAAGCATATTTGACATTGTTGCATTTTAAAAATTGAATGAATTGTTGAAGTGGTGAATGTTTTCAAATAAAATGTTTTTTTATTTTGTAATTTACAGTCTATTTGACCTTTTTACCATATTTACGCTCAAGAGAGTTGAATAACATAATATATTACACCAGGTGGTGTTAAATATAGTTACATTTTTTAACTCTGCCCTGAGTTAAAATTAACCCTTACTTCGGTGTCAATGTGCCAACCCTTTTGAAAGTGTTGATTTAAGTCTGTTTTGAGTGGACCCCATGAGACACTTTCAAAGTGTTGAAATTAACACCCATAGAGTTGTTTTGGGTCCCCATATTTTGCTGTGCAGGTTAGGGTAATTAGGCAAGTTATTATATAACGATGGTTTGTTCTGTAGACTATCTGAAAAAATATATAGATTAAAGGCGCTAATAATTTTGACCTTAAAATGTTTGTTTGTTTTTTTTAATTAAAAAAAGCTTTTATTCTAGGGTAAATAAAACAAACGAGACTTCCTCTAGAAGAAGAAATATTATCAGACATACTGTGAGAATTTCCTTGCTCTGTTAAACATCACTTGGGAAATATTTAAAAAAGAAAAAAAAATCAAAGGGAGGCTAAAAATTCTGACTTCAGCTATAAATTAACAAGTAACAAATCATTCAATATATAAAATGCAATAAAAATGTTATAGTATAGTAAATGTATGAATTTCAAAGTGTTTAAAAAATTAATGCAACAAACTGACACTCATCATTTATTTGAACATATAACTATCACCAATGACAGCTGTAATAATTTAGTTTAATTTTCCATCTTATTTTGAGAGCAATTTTGTTAATTTTACAGCTTTGTGTAGTCTACATTTATATGCGATACGAATTATTACAATATTTTTGTGAGAACTGTGCGTATCTGATTATGAATTAAAACACCTGCATTAGAAATGACAGAAATTACAGTTGATAAGTGAACATTTATACAAAGCTGAAATCTTCTGGCTCTCGCATGCATCCTAAGCATTTAATTAACAGCTTTTTAATTCCATTCCATATTTACACCTGCTACTTGATTTTACTGTGTGAAATGCATCCTGTTAATGTGACAAAATATTTAAGCAGGTCATTAATAAACTCTTTGATTTGGCAGAGGAAGCATGGTGCAATCTGTTGGTAATATGCAAGCTTTTAGTGCTCACTTAGCACAACTGAATATATATGCACACACACCCACACACACACACACACACACAAACACACACACACACACACACACACACAAACAAACACACACACAAACACACACAAACACACACACACATATATATATATATATATATATATATATATATATATATATATATATATATATATATATATATATATATATATATATATATATATATATATATATATATATACATACAGTTGAAGTCAGAATTATTAGCCCCCCTAAATTATTAGACCGCTTGTTTATTTTTTCCCCAATTTCTGTTTACCCGAGAGAAGATTTTTTTCAACACATTTCTAAATATTTTTACCATGATGTCTGTAAATAATATTTTAATAGATATTTTTCAAGACACTTCTATACAGCTTAAAGTGACATTTAAAGGCTTAACTCGGTTAATTAAGTTAACTAGGCAGGTTAGGGGATTTAGGCAAGTTATTGTATAAAAGTGTTTTTTTTCTGTAGATTATCGAGAAAAAATATAGCTTAAAAGGGCTAATAATTTTGTCCCTAAAATGGTTCATAAAAAAAATCAAAACTGCTATAATTCTAGCCCAAATAAAACAAATAAGGCAGAAGAAAAAATATTATCAGACATAGTGTGAAAATGTCCTTGCTCTGTTAAACATCATTTGGAAAATATTTTAAAAAGAACATACATATACATACATATACATACATACACAGTACATACACTCACTGGCCACTTTATTAGGTACACCTTATTAGTACCAGGTTGGACCCTTTTGCTTCCAGAGCTGTGAAAAGATTTTGGTCCAAATTGACATGATAGCATCAAACAGTTCCTGCAGATTTGTCAGCTGTACATCCATTATGCAAATCTCCCATTCCACCACATCCCAAAGGTGCTCTATTTGATTGAAATCTGGTGACTGTGGAGGCCATTTGAGAACAGTGAACATTGTCATGTTCGAGAAAACAGTTTGAGAGAATTTGCGCATTATGACATGTTATCTTGCTTGAAGTAGCCATCAGAAGATAGGTACACTGTGGACATGGTCAGCAACAATACTCAGGTAGGCTGTGGCGTTGACATGACCCTCAATTGGTTCTAATGGGCCTTAAGTGTGAAAGAAAATATCCACCACCAGCCTGAACTGTCGATACAAAGCAGGATGGATCCATGCTTTTATTTTGTTGACGCAAAATAAAAAATTCTGACCCTACCATACGAATGTGGCAGCAGATGTTGAGACTGATCAGACCAGGCAACATTTTTCCAATCCTCTAGTGTCCAATTTTGGTAAGCCTGTGTGAATTGAAGCCTCAGTTTCCTGTTCTTAGCTGACAGGACTGGCACACGGTGTGTTCTTCTGCTACTGTAGCCCATCCGCCTTAAGGTTCGACATGTTGTGCATTCAGAGATGCACGTCTGCATAACTCTATTGTAGTTATTTGAGTTACTGCTGCCTTTTTATTAGGCCGAACCAGACTGACCATTCTCCTCTGACCTCTATCATCAACAAGGCAGATGTCCCCACAAAACTGCCACTCACTGGATATTTTCTCTTTTTCGGACCATTCTCTGTTAACCCTAGAGATGGTTATGTCTGAAAATCCCAGTAGATCAGCAGGTTCTAAAATACTCAGACCAGCCCCCCTGGCACCAACAACCATGCCACGTTCAAAGTCGTTTAAATCACCTTTCTTCCCCATTCAGATGCTTGGCTTGAACTGCAGCAGATCGTCTTGACCATGTCAACATGCCTAAATACATTAAGTTGATGCCATGTGATTGGCTGATAAAAAAATTGTGTTAACAACAAGCAGTTGGACAAGTGCACCTAATTAAGTGGCCGGTGAGTGTATATTCATTTGTTCACTTAAAGCCTTAAATGCCACATGAAGTCAGAAAAACTACTTTTCAAACTCCAGATACATACATAATACAATACTCATAATCTCTTTGAAATCTCAGCACAGAGTCTTACCATAGTGATGTCCTGGACGCAGGGAGGCCTCAGCAGATGTTACACAGCTAAGTGAAGCCTTGCTGGGGCTTGGCGTGGCCGCAGGTCCCCCTTGCAGCTCTGATCTAGTGTTCTGCAGGAGAGAGAGCGGATCACTCACACACAGAGCACAAACCACCTGCTCTGACCCACTGTGCCAAACATTACCAGTGCTCAATGCCAGGACAGACTTATAGCAGTGTGCTCAAACAGCAATAGTCTTGCATAGAAGGATGCTATTGACTTTTGAATTCAATAATTTCCTAATATTCCTTAGGCTTAGTCCCTTATTTATCAGGGGTTGCCACAGCGGAATGAACTGCCAACTATTCTGGCATATGTTTTATGCAGGGATGCCCTTTCAGCCACAACCTAGTACTGGGAAACATCCATACACTCTCACGCTCATACACTACGGCCATATTATTTAATCCAATTCACTTATAGCTCATGTCTTTGAACTTTGGGGGAAATCCACACGAACAAAGGGAGAACATGCAAACCCCACACAGAAATGACAACTGGTCCAGTCAGACTCAAACCAGCAACTTTCTTTTTGTGAGGCGACAGTGCTAACCACTTAGCCAGCCGACTTCTTGAATTCTTTTTTTTATTTAATTTTTAAACATACACTGATGTGTTATTAAATGTTTGGATAAAATATATGTCATTAATAAACTAAATTTCTTTGAACATTATTTTTATATTTAGTAAAATAACCAAAAAACTAAAGAGTTAATAGATATTCCACTCACTGATTTCTTTTCACAGGTTTTTGAGTTTTAAAGGAATTCTCAGTTGTATTTTATTAAATAATTAATGTTGTCGCAGATGTTGACGCAATTCCTTAAAAGAAAAAATTACTAGTCAGATGTTGACCTAATTTACCAGAATGATGGTTACTCTGGATAACACACGCCTAATTTATTACATTTTAGCCATTTAAATATATATTTTTTTTGTTATGTTAATCTAGGATGTTGGTACTTTGGCAAGTCTGACAACAATTACAAAACGTCTGAAACTAAATCAGACAAATTGTTTCTCATATTATTTCTAGGCCAATGTTTGTTTGTTTTTAACATATAAAAACAGCCAAACACAATTTTTTAAGAATGTTAATAACTTGTTAACATTTTCTAAACGAATGTACACTTTGTCTCATTAACCGTGCTGACAGTAGGTTGTGCTTATGCGTTTGTTTAGGTAAACAAACCACTAAAGCAATACAATGCATACGAATCAGCTGCAAAGTTCACTGACATCTTCACGAACACTGTCTGCAAATAATTAAACAGTTATAACAAAAGCAAACATAGTTACACAACGTCTGTAATACTTTAACAACAACTTGTAACTATGTCAGTGGCATATAAATAATTAACAATTGCCTCATTCGGATGTGTTTGAATGTAGCTTGGTTGCTAAATATTACAAAAATCCCCGTTATACTGTTGGAAGCGATGATGCAACTTACCACATTCAAGGTGAAACACAATTAACCTTGTACTTCCATCTCTGGCATTAAACACAACAAAGGTTTTTACGCATTGCAGTGTTTTCGCTGTTTTTGTACTTTTGGGGGGGCTTCAGCCCCTCTGTGGCCACTGATACTCCAACATATCTTGAATCCGCAAACACATCTGGGCACGTAGGTATATAAAACTACAAAGACCAAGGACCACATTTCCACGAACGAGTCCATGAAGGGATTTGTAGTTTTTATATTAAACAAGACCCATTAGTCACAACGCAAGCAGAGCCACTCCGAAACTACATTTCCCAAAAACTCCAACAAACCCGGAATTCAAGTTCCCGTAGTCCTGGCCGTATGTACAGCCTGTTTCCTGCAGCAGAGGAGAAGGAGGTGGTGTCGAGAGACTGGCAAGATTCAACAACATCGCAACCTCAACCAACACCACTATACAATGAAATTATCATCAATAATACCCGTTCCCGAACTGCACTACTTCACCCTCCTGCTGGTATGTGGCTGAAAAATCGCGCGCTCTTTCAGTAACACTTCTCGCAGGTTTACTTGTGATTGCTAGCTCATATAACGCTAGCAATTTAAGAGGGTTAATGCACTTGGATGTGATGCTCTTGATTAGCATCGTTATTTCACAGGAAGGTCTACTTATTTGGAGCAACGGACGACCGTAACTGTCACTTCTGAATGTCCCCGTAGATTTAATGGCCTGTGCTGAATGTAGGTTAGCCACAGAAAGTGCAAGAGATCTGGCTAATGTGGCTAACCAGCTATTAGAGTTGTAGTCATGATGCAGCTCAAAGTATGGGACGTTTAGAGAGTTTATAGGCGGTGGGAGAACTGTTCAGATTTAATGCAAAGCCACATTTGGATATAATCATGCCAACGGACATTGTGATTTTTAGTGTTTGCAATCAAACTGTGAGCCGCCAAATCATACAAACTTTAATCTTTAAGACTTTTTAATACAACTTCAAAGGGCCAGGATAACGTTATGTGTGGCCCTAATTTATATAATAACAACGCAGATATTGTTGTGTATGAATAAGAAAACAGTCAACAGTCAAGTGTTGGAATCATGTTGGATGTTTTACATGTTAAATGCAACTTGTTTATATTGCGAACAAGTGATTGTAGGGCTGACATGTATGCTTCTCATTCATAGCTGCAAAGTTGCGCAGAAAGAGCCTATTTAAAACAGAAAGTCCTTTAACAAGCGAATGAAGCGCTTGAAATCATTTTTTACAATAGAAGACAAACAGTATCCAGCTGTCAGCTGTGATATTTATAGTCCTAGAGTAAAGAGAGGGATATTTGTAGATTCATTTCTTCCGACTTCACAGTGAAGGAACCGGTTGGTGAACTGTTCTGTTGTGGCTGAATCCTATTGGCTGTCAACGCGGAAATGACTCGTTCCGCTCAGTTCAGCTGAACATGATGTGAAAGCCACAGCAGCGGTGGGCTTTGCTGCAAATGTGACACTTATAACCAGCTTTCAGTTGCTCTTTGCTTATATTTTGTTGGCATATGCTCTTAAATATTGTATTTCTCTTTTGAGACATGAATATTGTCCTATAGCAGTGTGGTGACTGACTATTGACATTTAGGGGGTTAGCTTAGTTTAATAGTTTTTAATGAGCATTTTAGTATGAGCATGACTTAAAATGCTTGTATCCAGACTCATTTGATGTCTTGGTTTTCTTGATGTCATAGTTTTGTGCACAGTTCATTCTTAAATACAGAAATATTAATGCAAACTCATTTTTGTTGGATAAGAGTATATTACAGTGATAAGCAATATTGATTTCAAACAGTTTTTGTTAATATTTCAACACAACTTTGGTGACGTTATTTAAAGTCTTGTCTGTAGGGTTGTGAGGCACATTTGAGCCAGGGCTGCAGGATATTGGAAAGAAAACTGACATTGCAGTGTTTGGTTTTTCTGCTATACAATTATTTTGATAAGAATATATTTTCGCTAGATGTCTTGAATAGCTTCATTTGGAAAGACATAATCATTTTAGAGTAATTAGGATGATTTTGTAAAGCAGTGTGTCTGTATTAAATATAATAAACACATTATTAGCATAGATAAATAGAATAAAGCGAGAAGAAACAATAATGCTTTATGGTTTTCTGGAAAGTCTTAACTGCATTCAGGTACAGAAAATGAATGATCAAATAAAATAAAATAATCAAATCAAAAAAATAAACAACACTGTGTAGTCTTCATTGTATAAATGATTGCAAATAAACTTTAAGGCTACAAACATTATTTCTTATACACAAATGATTTGAGTTTGTTTGCTTTAGTCACAAGCCTTAATAACAAGCAAATGAAAACTTTTACTCTTAAATTTTACAATGACATTCCACAATGTTCTGAATTGTAGTTTCTGGTCAATTATAATCCCAATTTGACATTGCAGATTCTGTGATGTGACAATTGAAGATTGAACATGCACTCATTGCGGCATTGATGCTGAAACAAATAGTTTCATATTGATATATTGTGCAGCCCTTATCTGAGCATTAGTTGATGAGTGCGTTTTGAGATTGGGTGGCTTTAACCAGACTAACTTATTTAAAGTCTTACATGTGTCAAGAGACATTGATCTTTATTTATTATTTCTGTAATTTTTTTTTTTATATTTAGATTGAACTTTGCAGGATCTTTTGATTATGAAACATTGATTGTCAGAGTATTATAAAATAATACATACATGAAGTGCTCACCCAAACAGTACATTTACTAAATGTAAAACTATTGTTTAGGGGATGTTCTTAGTCATTTGAGATTAAATTGGACATCTCATCCCTCACACTCAGCCTCCATTTTGAATTCTTAAACGTCATTTTACAGCCTTAAGCCATTGATATGAGGGTGATGGAGAGTTAAAGAATGTAAATTACTTGTGGGTTTCTCAACAGTGTTTGGTATCAGCATCTTATCTAATAGTGAAAGTGTAAGTTTAACTTATGAACAGTGCTGTGATTTTTCTTGTTACTGGGAAATATCTTGTAGTGTTCTAATTTTAAAACAAATTAACAAATGAAATATGCTTCAAATGATCATTCATAATATATTTAAATATGCACTTTAATGGCAAAACAAGATTACATAAAGAATACAGCCAAAATATCAAAACATAAAACCCTTAAACATTTTAAAGTATAAAGAAAAGCCATATATGCAATAATTGGCACATGTGAATGCTCCATGATTACACATTGTAGAGCATGCACCATCCAATCAGAATCAGGCATTCAGCAGCCTGTAGTTTAAAAACATTCATTCATTTTCTGGTCAGCTTAGTCCCCTTATTAATCCGGGGTCACCACAGCCAACTTATCCAGCGAGTTTTACGCAGCGGATGCCCTTTCAGCCGCAACCCATCTCTGGGAAACATACACACACACACACACACACACACACACACATACAAACTACTGACAATTTAGCCTACCCAATTCACCAGTACTGCATGTCTTTGGACTGTGGGGGAAACCGGAGCAACCGGAGGTAACCCACGCGATCGCACAGAGAACATGCAAACTCCACACAGAAACGCCAACTGAGCAGAGGCTCGAACCAGCGACCTTCTTGCTGTGGGGCAACAGCACTACCCACTGCTTCAACCTAGTTTAAAAACATACACAAGTAAATGCTATTAAGAATAGTATATAACTATAAGAATAATGGTAAAAAATAATTGTTCCAATTCTGTTTGAATACCAGATTGCCAGATACATGATATTCCATCTGAAAAAAAATTGCCAGTCACAATTCACATAACCTGAGAGAGCAGATGGTATGAAATGCAGTGTTCATAATAAACAGATTGTTACACAGAGCATTCCAACAACATTTTTTTCCTATTGGTTGTTGTTTCAGAATATGCTATTTTGACTTGTAAATTCATGTTGCGTCATGGGAAAGTAATTTCAAGCTACGCGCTGCTTTCCAACCTGTCCTCACTTACCATCTTTATCTGTGTGATGTCATCAGAAGAACTAGCGACTAACTTTAAGAAATAAGAATGTAACTGTATAATTACCACAGAAGTTGTGAGCTTTGCTGTCTTAAAAATGAATAGAAGGGAAATAAATTGATATGCTATATTTTAAAATGCCCTAGATGCAACATTAGTTGTTACTAAAACAACTAAAATGAGTTGTTACTAAAAGGAAAATTTACAAGTCAATTCTAATCCAAATGCCCATTGTTAATTATGAATAATAGGAGTGGGACAGCTCACAAAATTGTCTGTTTGGTTTGTTTCATAATTCTGTGGTCACATTTTAGGTTTGAATTGGTTTACATTGTAAAAAAATCCGCTATTGTAACATTTAAATTAAATCACACATCAGCATAAAATACATAGCACTGTAATCTGCCGTTTACAGTATTTAAAAAAAAAAAAAAAAAAAAAAACAGTTATTTGTGTGTGTGTGTGTGTGTGTATGTATGTATGTGTATGTATGTATATATATATATATATATATATATATATATATATATATATATATATATATATATATATTTATATATATATATATATATATATATATATACACACATCCACTTATCAAAGTTTTAATATTAGTCTTTTGTTGTCGATTAAAGAAAGCGCATTATGATTTATGACGAAAATAAAAATAAATTCTCCCATGAATTTATACTTTTACTTTAGACTCCGACATAGGCAACTGTTAAATATGGGTATTCTGACATTAGGCACATTAGGGTTGGGCGATGTCGACCAATTTGTACTATGTCTAATGTGAAACATCGCAATGGACGATGGCATCGTCGTCATAGGTGGAGGTGAATTAATTATTTCTGAATGATTAACTAATTCATAATAAATGAATTATTTGTAGCCTACCGTTTCAACTACCTGACCCGCATGGTCTTTGTTTTACCCATAAACAAATTATAAATAAATAAACATAACTTACACACACATGACTACCTGTCAATCCTTGTCAGTAAAAAAGACCAACCAACAGTATCTGAGGTTTTCACTAAAATTACTAAGTACAAGTGTGAAAGTAAAAGTCTAAAGCAGTGTACTGATGCTGTGACACGTTATCTGATAGATTCAAAACACAGAAGAGTCGTTAGAGACTAAATTAATTAAATATCACGTTTGTGAGATGCAATCCAGCAGTACATCCTTGATAAACTGTCCGACGTGCACTGCTCTTCTGGAGCTCAGACAGCGCATGACAGTGTGTGTGGCTGTGTCTGTCTGTGTGTGTGTGGTCACATGATGTGTGTTTTCAGCGGACAGAGGGATGTTCAGAAATGCTAGGTAAAACATGGTGTGGATGTGGATCATTTTTGTTCTAAAATGTTATTTTAATACTAAGACGTATTAGTGTAAACGTGGCCTAAGTGTGTATTTTTTGCAAGCAGTTTTGCTAGGTGCATGGCGGGGCGAAGGATCGGCATCGTGTTGTCTATTGGCCATCGGCGATGGACGATGGCATCATCTATCGGCCCAACCGTAATGCACATGTATTCTGCCTATATGTTGGAACACAAGATGATGTTTAATTTAAAAAGCACTTGTGAGCGGTGAGAAATAAACATTATAAAAGTTAAACTGGGATGGACAGAATAGACTGCGATGGGTTGAAACCATATTAATACACCAACAAACTCCTTCAAGCGGATATGAAAGAGAGAGAGAGAGAAAGCGATGCAGTCGACCAGTTTCCATATTGTGGAATCACATATTCCAGTCAGATACCAAAACACTCAGTTTCCTATTAAATTGTTTAAAAAAAAACTGTGAATCACACAATACACAAGCATAACTGAACCGTAACAAGAGAACCAAACTGGGTTTTTTTTTTCACAAACCGTCCCATTGCAAATGAATACCTTGACATCAATGTCAAAATGATGCTGCCAAAATCAGGTTCATTTTACCAAGTCTGAATCCAGCATTGCTGTCCGTTGGTTCATACAGTGATTAATGTTCCACCAATGAACTAAAACTTTTTTTTTTTTTTTTTAAACCTACTGGTCAAATTTGTTCATCTGCATAGACTTTTTCCATAATAGAGATGCTCTTTGTGTTTGTTAGTAAGAAATGAATATGCATGTTTATCAGCCATATGTTGGGTCTTGCTGTGATTTTGTACTATGTGATCTTAGCAGCGCAGATCAGCCCATGTGGAGCCGTGTGTTTGTTTGGTTTCTCTAGTTGTGTTGTGACAGTTGGAGACTTGAGTTCTCTGTGAATTTAGCCAGTGAATTTAGCAGCTGCCAATTTTTCTGAAGAGAACCACATATGCCTCAGTGTGTGGGTTTGATATTTTAGTCTGCGTGGTTCTTTTTCCCTTTTAAAATTTAAACGGATAGTTCACCCAAAAATTACAATTCTGTCATAATTTTCTCACCTTCCGCTTGTTTTAAAGCTGTTTGATTTTTCTTTTATTTCTCAATCACAAAAGAATATGTTTTGACGACTGTTGGAAACCAGTAACCATTGACTTTCTTCCATAGTATTATTTTCCTACTATGGAAGTCAGTGACTGCTGGTATGGTACTGGACAATATATCAAAATAAAAATCAAAATTAGTGATGCCACGATTATAGATTTTGGTTGTATGATTATAGTCAGAAATAATCACGGTTTCATGATTATCATAATTATTATGCATTCATTAATTTCTAACACTACTAGTTCAGGAAATCATGTGAAACTCTTTATGATTTAAAGTGTTTTTATTGCTGCTCAGTAACCAATTAACATAGCACACAATAATAATAGAAACAAACAATAGTCTATTTCTCTTTGGACTTAAAAATGCATTTAAAAGTATTTGGCTTTTAAACAGAAGTAATAATTTTACACTGAAAATGAACAACAGAACAATAAATAAATACAAAAATAAAATAAGAAAAAAAAAAAGTATTTGTCTGATGTATTTTCCTTTTAAAGAGAACAAATGTAGACAAAGGCTGCTGATCCTGAAAGGCACTTTTAATCAACTATATTTCAAAAGTGTTAGGTATTTCCCATTTGTATTTTTTTCTCCTTGGAGTCGAAATATATTCCTACTTTACAGTTAGTTCTTGACACGTGACTAGCGGCATTCTTTCAACTAGGTACGCCTGGATACGCCAAGCGTGAGCACGTCGCCGTGATATGTGAACAGCCCTTAGTTATAATCCTCAGCCATAGTTAATCTAGTGTGCGTGCATATTAGCCCCGGTGTACAAGCTTGGAACTTTAAACTAGCACACTGTTTGCATAACTTGTTTAGTTGCAGCAGTTTTGTTTTGTGCAGAAACACTGTTTCAAGAAGCCTTTATGATTAACTGTAAAGTAACCGTAACGTTAACATAATTGCATCCCTAATCAAAATCTTCATTTAGCAAAGGCTGAGATTTCTTATGTGCATCTTGTCAGGGAAGCACAGATCTGTGATCAGTAGTAAATCTCAGAAGAACAGAGGGGGCACTCTTGTGCAAAAACTGCAAGTATGCCAAAGAAAAGGCATAGAGAATCAAATAGAGGACTTAACTGATTTTATTGATTTAGCTTGACTACTAATAAGCAAATACTAAGTCATCCCTCAGAATGATTGATTTCAGACCCTCGCTGAAGTTATGAAGTGAGTTTGGTGTAAAATATGTGATTAAATATGGTATTTTTACCTGCTTTGAGATGTAGTTCACTGAGAAGCGACGCAAACAAAATCACAGAATGATTATCTTCCATTTAAGAATTGCCCTGATTTTTGCGTAGGTTTGTCAGTTAACTTTGGCTCTGTGTAGTAAACGCTGTTCCATCTGAAAGCATGTGCTGGAGATTTACAGCTGATTACAGAGCTGTAATAAAATGCACATGAAAATAACATTTGAGTAATTGTGTGTATTGTTTGAATTCTTCAAAATACCTTTTGTGTTCAGCAGAAGAGAGAAGCTTCTGAATGTTTGATAGCACTTGAGGGCATAAATGATGACAGGATGTTCATTTTTGCTTGAACTGTCTCTTTCAGATCTGTAGGTGTGCATCATTATATCACAGTCAGTCTCGTCATTGATAATACTGGTCATAAGTGTCTCACAGTGTTTATTGAAGGATGGGTGAAGGCGTTGATCGTGCAGCACTACACCTATCCTCAGGCTGTCTCTGACTGTGTGTCAAACAGGATGTAAAGGGCAGACTCATCCAACAGCTCTAGTTTAGCACGTGGCTGGCACTGCTAAACTCTGCCCAGGGTTTATTTGGAATTTATCACTTATATTAGATAGATAGCCACGTTACATGCCATCAATGAACTTTGGTTGAGATATGCTGATCTCAGAGTAATAACACAAACATATATTAACCAAATAAATTCAAGCAACTAGAATCAGGCAAACTAACAATACTTTGAAAGTAACTTTGGTTGGTAATTAGTAAGAACAAATTAATTGTGTACTTTGTTCATGTCATGTTGTTCCAGTGTAAGCAATAAGCAATTGGCAGCTTAAGATATTTTAAATATAAATATAATGTAATCTTACCGTTTAGTCATTGTAAACAAATATTCTAAAATAAAATCAATATGGTGCAGGTGTTTGCTGTGTGGCACAGCATGCTGTATTCACACCTGCCCGGAATATCAGCGTCAAATGGGGAAACAAACTTGAGTTCAATTCTGTCAAACCAAACATGACAAGTGTGAATTCACCCTTAGAAGCAGTGTAATAGGGGGGCTGTTTGAGGGAACAAAAAACATGAAATTAGAAACAAAGGAAATAATTTGTTTACAAAGGTCATCTTGGGTAAAAATCCCAATTATCTATTGTTGATAAGTGATGCAAGATTCTCTCTTAAAACTTTGCCAATATAATCTTTTAGGCAATGCACTGCAGGTGAGTAGGGAAAATATTATGTAATAGTTATCATACAGTACCTCCCTAGTTAATTGTCAGATCCTGGAGAGCTGTGTGCTGTGACTTAAATGATTCCTCAAGCTCTTCATTCACGCACTGGTTCACAGATGTTGTCGTCGTGTGTGTGCTGCTCAATATTTTTGAACATACTTTTTTGTAAAAGTGTGTGTGCGTGCGCGTGCATGTGTGAGAGTGTGAGAGTGTGTGAGAGTGTGTGTGTGAGTGTGTGTGTGTGATGCACATATTTCTCATTTTTCATAAATGTATTTTAGAACAATACAAGGGTCAATGTCTAAAATTTGACCAGAAGAGATTATTCGTTGAGTTTCTATACCTCAGATTATCTGAGGTAAAGAAATTGTACAATGTTAATTGGGGTGATTGACATTATTTTTAATGTACCGATACTATAATGGCATTTATTCTGCTGTTTTAAAAAAATATATTAATAAACTCACAATTAGACGTCATGTAATGTGTGTTTGTCATATGCATGAGACGATAATCATTTTTAAGGTTTGGAAACAATAAGTTTTTAAAACCGCCAAACTTTTCTGCTATACCGTTCCTGCGGTTTATGCAAGCTTTTTTTGTCATGTTTTTTTTCGTGTTTTGTTATAAGTTTTTGGAGCCTTGGTGTTGCCGCCTTTGATTTACATATAAGTTTTTTACTACAACAGTATCTCCAGCAGAAAATATATCCAAAGATGCCATTTAAATTGTAATGAAATCATTGTTTTTTAAACTAATGAAGACAGCAGGAGTAATTACTTTAGAATTTTTAACCTGACTTATTCACTGCCCCAAAATATTTTAAAAGCTTTCCAAATTAAAATACATTGTGTTCAAAGCAGATTTTTTTTTTCTTTTTTTTTTTTTTACCCAGACTTTTAAATTATCATATCGTCAGAACCTTATACTGGGCCATGGCTAGTTTGTCATGACTCATTTGATGATGATTTTTTTTTTTGTGATAAATAATTTTAGAAATACACTGCATTTTTAAATCACATTTCATATGCACAGAGCGTCAAAGACCAGAAGGGGGTTTTAAGCATCAAAAACAGTATGAAAATGTAATAGCCTATTCCATGCATTACTGTAGGTCCTGTTACCCGTTTAACTGTAGGCAAAAATGACCCGTCACTCATGACTATGATTTAAGAATGTGCTTTTATGAAATGTCCACTTTAAAGTTTCAAATGAACCATGTAAAAAATGTTAAAGTTTTTTTTTAAATAATAGTTTGTTTGAAAGTAACACAAAGATGTTCCCCTTGTTTTAATATTTTTAACTTTATCCCAGAAATGTAGAGTTCTGCGAAATAACAAAAAAAGGATGTTTTGGATAAAGATGTGATGCTAAAGCCAGGTGCAGTTATAAAAAGTTACATTAGACATCTTTACTTTAGTAGATGGTTTCTATTTTTTATTTTCTTTTAACCACTTAAAACATGACAAAAGATCAGATATAATTTATGCTATTTTTTTATTTTTTTTTAGGGCTCGAAATTGGCTCATTTTTCACCCTACAGTCTAAAAGAGACAGTTTAACCCATTTTTTTGTCTAATATAGACAAAGCCAGTTGGGCTGAAAAATGTAATTTAATTTAAAAACATTTAGCCCAACAGTTTGGTTTGGTCAAAAATTGTATCAAAACAATTCAGCATTTTAGTGTGCATTAAAGTGTTTGTTAGTTTATTTTGATTCTAGATTATGCACTGTAAAAAATGGATGATTCCACACAATTCACTCAGGTTGTCGCAACACAAATCAAATAAGTTAACTTAACAGACTTAAGTGGATTGAACATAAAACAATTAAGTTGGCCCAGAAAGATTTCAAAAATGTGTTAAGCTCCTTTTACAAAAGGAGTTAGAACAAGCAGCAAAATGTATTTTGAGTGTGAGTATGAATGTCCAGTGATGATGTTTAAATCCAGTTTTTTTTTTACATTACTCACGCACCTCTGTTGTTGGCAGGTAACGGGTCTGTATAATCCAGGACGAGGGGAAATAACCAGTCTGGACTCTGGAAACATCGATGACATCCTCAGTGAGTTGTTTGTTTGTGTGGGTGTGAGTCTTCTGATGCTGAGATGACATTAAAGCACAGTTTCTCTCCACAGACGGAGCAGGTGTGGCTCTAGTCAACTTCTATGCAGACTGGTGAGTGTCTGTGTCGCTTTATAACCTCCAGAAGAAACCATCACGAGATCTGTCCATTTTTATCTGTTTTACTGTTCCCCTATCATGGTCATTCAGATGATGATGGTTATTGTTAAGTAGTTTTAATGATCAGTTATTATCAATTTTATTTAAAGAGAGACTATATAAAATATAGATTTAAAAATTATCAAAAAGGTAAAGCGTTGTTGTTTTTAATGCTCATAATTGATTTAATGTTTAATAACCAATTTTTATTTTTAATCTTTCTCCTTTTATTTTATATTTATCAATGCTTCATGCATTCAGTCCCAAAATTATTATCAACTAAACAATAATATTTATTATTACTAATGCTAATTTATTTCTGTAATAAATATTATTATCATTATTTGTAGTAATAATAATAATAAATAATAATTATTATTATTGTTGTTACTAATGCTAATTTATTTCTGTAATAAATATTATTATCATTTTCAGTAATAATAATAATAATAAATAATAATAATTATTGTTGTTGTTACTAATGATAATTTATGTAATTAACAGCAGTAATAATAATAATAATAATCAAAAATAATTATTAGTGTTACTATTATTATTATTATTATTATTACTAATGCTAATTTAATTCTGTAATAAATAGTAGTAATAATAATAATGAATAATTGTTGTTGTTGTTATTATTATTACTAATGCTAATTTATTTCTGTAATAAATAGTAGTTATAATAATTATTATTGTTGTTGTTATTATTATTATTAATATCACTAATAATTTTTGTAATAAATAACAGTAGTAGAATTAATAATAAAAATAATAATTATTATTATTATTGTTTGTTGTTATTATTATTGTTATTGCTAATGCTTAATTATTTATGTAAAAAAAAAGATTACTTGTACTTACATAGATTCTTTACTACTACTACTACTACTACTACTACTATTATTATTATTATTAATTATACCACTTTAATAATGTGTTATAAATGTTTGTTATTGCAAATTATATTATAATTATAAGTTATCATTTAGAATATACTGACAATTTGTAGAATCTAAAATGTAGACCTAAAACCGTGACGTGAACTACAAATGGAAAATCTTGTGATTTATGCTTGGGTTACTTTGCATTTTATTCCATCGCTAATTAACAAAGACATTAAATTAATATAAAAAAGGACCAGAAATATTCAACCTATATATGTCAACATTAAAATTAAAATTCTTCCAAGCATTTCATCTACAGCCTGTTTTCAGCTCATGATCTATTTTTCGGCAGGTGTCGTTTTAGTCAGATGCTGCACCCCATCTTTGAGGAGGCGTCAAATATAGTGCGCGAGGAATATCCAGACGCTACCCAGGTGGTGTTCGGCCGGGTCGACTGTGACCAACACTGTGAGTTTACACACACACACATACACACACATATTGGTTTAGCCTTTGAGATAAAGCAAATTAAACAGAATTATTGATGTCTTGTAAAGTGTTTGATGGTTTAATGACAAAACTGCATCTTCTGTGAAGTCAAGGCGGCTCAAAGAGACCCCACAGCGTGTGTGTATATGTGTGTGAGCGCACATGCTTTTGGAGTATTCACCCCCCACACCAGCTCACTTTCATGTCTCCACCCTCTGCCTTTCCTCCTTACGCTCTCTCTTTCTCTTTCCTCCACCTTCTTTAGTTCTTCCCCTTTTTCTTCATCTTTTGATAGCTGTATGCTTTGACTGGAGTCCAGCTTTTTTATTTTTAAATGAGACATATCTGATTTCTGACCTTTTGATCTCTCCTTCTCATAATGTAAAAAACATTCGTGGATTGACCCATTTTTTTCCCTTGAAGTTTAAAGCGAGCTATATTTCTATCCTACAATTGCTGCTTTTTAATTACAAACCAAAAAAGCGTGAGCTGAAATGTCACGTCAACAAACAATTGGTTGGATTTTATGGATTTTTATGAAAATAGATTTTAGCTTTAGATAAGTTTGGGGTCAGTATTTTTTTCCAAGTACTTTTATTTAGCAAAGATTAGATTGATCAAAGTGACGATACAGACATTTTATAATGTTTCAAAAGATTTCTGATTCTAATGAATCATGTTTTGTATATTAAAGAATAATTCTGAAGAGCTGATTACAATTTCCATTTACAAATTGAAGAGTACAATATTGTTTTTAAACATTGACAATCTTCTTTAGCTGCAAGTTATCATTTTAAGAATAATTTCTGAAGGATCATGTAACAGAAGAATGGCTGAGTGATGCTAAAAAAACTTCAGCTTGTTTGGCCATGGGACCCAATTAATATTTTTTATGATTATTGTTATTTTTATATTATTATTGTTATACTTATTATTGTTTGTTTTATTTATTTTTTTGTATTCTTTTTAAAGAAGACTTTCCCAATTCCAGAATAAAATGATCCCACTATACTTATGATACACTGGAAAAAACATTAACTTTTGTCTTGTTTCTGTTCCAAATTAAAAAAAAAAAAAACTTAAATTGAAAAGCACTAAAGAATGACTAAAAAACAACTAAAAAAAACTCTGTTGTTTTCTGAAAAAAAACAAGTCAAAATGAAGTGAGTTTCTCCTTAAAACAAGCAAAAGAATCTGCCACCTGTGTACACTCAGTAAGTTTGGCAGATTATTTTGCTTGTTTTAAAGATAAATAAGATTTATATTTGACATGTTTAGAGAATGCTTTATGATTTTAAGAATTTTCGTATATTTGGACTATAAACAAGACAAAATCTTAAGTAAGAAATTGTGTTTTTTACAATTTAGTTTTAGTATGAGTATACTTAAGAGCAGTGTTTATCAACCGCATTCCTGGAAGGACCACCAGCTCTGCGCATCTTCCAGGTCTCCTTAACCAAATACACTTGATTCAGATCATTAGCTCATTAGCGGAGACTGAAAGACCTGTATAGGGTGTGACAGATGAAGGAGACATCCAAAACATGCAGTGTTATTGGTCCTCTCAGAACGTGATCGTGAAACACTGTTTAAGAGTATGACTAAAATTGATGAATATACAGTATAAGGATTGAAGAATAAACAGACGTTTACCAGTTATTGTTATCACAGCAAAATTTGTAAGTTGGAATGAGCCATGAAATTTATATTAATAAAAAAAAAGATTAATTAAAAAATGCATAAACTGGTCCCTGTTAAAAGAATCTATATGAAACATGCATGCAATTATTCCTAGTTCCTCCTACATGATCTAATAGATAATCTAATCAGACACCGAATCAGGCCAAAGCGTTTTTGCAGGCTGTGTTTTCCAAGTTTTTACTTGAACCAGTTCTTGTAGAAGTTTCTTTTACACATCTTTCAAAATGCAATAAAACAAAAATTTAATTGTAAGAACATTAATTATTTCTTCTATTCTACACTATTTCTATCCCTATTTTTCAGTCTTTCGTTGTTAACTTGAAAATTGACCAACCCTCTTTTTTTCAAAGCAGTGTAGCTGATATATTTTTGTTTCTTCTGATAGCTGATCTAGCGCAGCGCTACAGGATAAGCAAATACCCCACACTGAAGCTGTTCAGGAATGGCATGATGATGAAGCGAGAGTACAGAGGTCAAAGGTCAGTGACCGCCATCGCCGACTTCATCCGCCAGCAGAAAGTGGATCCAATCAAAGAGATCGAAAATCTGGAGGAAATCAGCACTGTAGATGTGAGTGTTTCACGATGACAAAATACACAGCTGTACAACCACTAAGAATGACGTGGAGTTTTCCCCTGCTGTGTCATCTTCATGTCCCCTCATCTCTTTCAGAGGAGCAGACGCACCATCATTGGTTACTTTGAAAAAAGGGACTCGGACAATTACCGTACTTATGAGAAAGTGGCCAACATTCTGAGAGACGACTGTGCTTTCCTGGCAGCTTTTGGGTAGGAGATACTGTACTCTCAGTCAGCATCAGAAATGGCTTGTATTGGGATATTTTACTCATTTTCATCCTACCATTGATGAAGCTGTGCTATAGCTGGTGATTTCTGAGAGGAAATGAAGGGGCCTTTGAGAACCATTACAATTACATTAAGATGTTTGTGTTGACAACTATTACTGTTTGTAAAGTAATATTTTTAATCTAATTTTAGTCTTTTAGTACATATATTATATAGAAGACTTGCTTTGTTTGCCATATAAGAGGATCTAATTGGATTTGCAATGTAAAAAGGTTTTGCTTTTTAGTTCATATATTTAGGTTTCAGTTATGATTAAAAAAAAAAACCTGTCTGCAGATTCCGTCTGGCCCTACTCATATGTCATACATCAAATCTTTAAATCAAATGCACTGTTGCTAGAATTATTATTATACATAGTTTTTGTATTATACAAAATACAGTTGTTTTAATGAGTAAATAATGGCATGTTTTCGAAAAAGTGACATTTAAATTTCTAATCTTTTCTTTTTTCTCTTAGGGAGGTTTCTAAGCCCGAGCGTTTTAGTGGTGATAACATTATTTATAAACCATTGGGAGAAAATGCTCCTGACATGGTCTACATGGGCTCGCTTACAAATTTTGACCTCAGTTACGCCTGGACGCAAGACAAGTGTGTACCGCTAGTCCGAGAAATCACATTTGAAAACGGAGAGGTATGACTTTCCTTTCTTAAAATATCTTTTTTGTGTGAGTGTGTGTGTGTAGTGCATATGAACTATCACATGTACTTTATTTCCACTTTGTTTGCATTGTTATTTGTGTACATCGAACAGTCAAGCTGAACAGCGTGTTCATCATTTGCATAAGAAAAGTCCCCTCCCCCTCAGTGTACTTTTCCCACACTAGAGCATGTGTTTGTGTTTTAAAGACGTCCGCATGCCATGTCCTTTAGCGGGTGTGGGTTTATTCTTTGATTTACTTGACCGCATGTTTTGAATATCTCTGTCATTGTTGCTTGGTGATAGGGTAGATTCTCCCCAATCTGCTCTACTGACCCACCTCTGCCCAACCGCACTTCACCCTGCCGTCCTACACACTCAAAACTCATTATACGGCATTTACTTTTCTATGTGTGATACTGTTGTGTAACATCACTGGGACTTTTCACAGGGTGCTTCTTGTCTGTGCTTGATGCGATTTAGAATTTGTGTTTTTTGTGTGTGTAAAGGAACTGACAGAGGAGGGAATCCCGTTCCTGATCCTCTTCCATCAGAAGGATGACACAGAGAGTTTGGAGAAATTTCAGCAAGAAGTGGCTCGTCAGCTTATTAGTGAAAAGGGTACATGCAACCCTTCATTATATGCATAGTAAGAGAATGCAAACTAGAGCTGGGCGACATCGCAAAAAAAAAAAAAAATCACAAAATCATGTTTTATATCATTCCATATCGATAATTGTGGAATATTTTTAACAATACATTTAGGTATATTAGATTTTTTTGTTATTTAACCACTTTATTTTAATTTACCAACATTAATAGGGCAAATAGTTTAAATAGTCAAAATAAAAAGTAATAAAACAAAATATTTGATCTCTTCATAATAAAATAAACGTATATGCTAAAGAGACTCTTAAACTTGAAAAATAAAATGTTAAATAGTGTGTGCAGTGGTAAAATACTGAACTATCAAAGCAAACTTTAAGGTGGATCAACATCTGTAAAATGCGAGTAATGATGATACAGTAAACCTCAAACTCTTTGAACAAAACAAATGATGATAATCAAAGCTGAGCTTTCAAGTAAAGGAACCAGCCATCATTATTTAGATACAAATTCCAACATTACAATTTATGAAGTTAAATAACTACATTACCCCTGTAATAAAAACTCTTTCAGATGGAGAGCTAGTTGCTGGGATGCACAAGAAAAGAAACCAAAAAGTCACTCTGGCGACATCCTTAAATCCTTTTTTACATCCACTTATCACTTGTGCACCGCTTGCACAACATGTGCGACAAGTCGCATGCCCTCATTGGAAATGACAAACCTACATCCTAAGCTTATTGACATTGCTTCCAAGGCGCATGTTCAGCAGTCACAATTTAATAAAACTATAGCCTTCATATTGAAACTTCATAGCAAATCTTTTCTTTAATCAATGTTGACTATGGTGTTCGGTCAATAAATATCAATACCAACTTTATCGCCAAGCACTAATGCAAACTGGTCAATCTTGTGGCAAAAACACTTTTTTTGAGTACAGAGTAGATGATCCTCCACAGATCGAAATGGTCCTGAGACATTCGAAGTCCAGAAAAGGAGCCAAAAATTCAAGACATTAAATTTTCTGAATACAAATTAACATTTTTTTAGATTGAATCAGAGGGCTTTCTCATCCCCCATAGACAGAAAAGGTCATGTGACATTCAAAGAAAGAAAGCAAAAACCTTGTCAAATCATTGAAAAGTGTTTTCGGAGCTTCATATGATAGCTGCGGAACCACAGAAATCAGTACAGCAGTAATCAAATGAAGCTCTGAAAACACTTTTGTGCACCAGAAAAACTGTACAAACGACTGTGTTCACCTGTGCCCTCTGTGTCAGGTCAGGGTACGTGTTTACTAAAGAAAATATGATGCTTGTGTGTTGGGCTGCTAACTCTAATGGCAATGTGTCATACTTCCCATAGTAAACATGCACCGTTATGGAAGACAGCAAACAAATATATATATATTTTTTTAAAGTTTTTATTGTTTTTTATCATTTTAAAATGTAACTTTTTTTTTTCTCCATTTTGGCCTTCCGGCGGCACTGAAACTTTGTTGTTGTCAAAACAAACATAATTTTATCAAACACTGAAATAAAAATGACATTTTTGTTTAGTAGTGTGACAAAAAACATATACAGTTTGAAAATGTTAAGTTTTGCACATCCATAATCAAAATGTACTTTTGATGCTCATAGTGCTTTTCACAGATCTAAATGACAATATCTAAATGAATCTGGTTTTCCCTCAGGTTCTATAAATTTCCTTCATGCTGATTGCGATAAGTTCCGGCACCCTCTACTTCACATTCAGAAGACACCTGCCGATTGCCCTGTAATCGCCATCGATAGTTTCCGCCACATGTATGTCTTCCCAGAGTTCAGCGACCTTGCGTAAGTATTGCACTTGTCAGTGTGTATTTAATGCAGAGATTATTTTAGCTTTCACTCTATACGTACACACTTGTTATTGTATACTCAGTGCCACAGCAACACACACTGTGAGCGTGACAGAGCTTAAAGCAACACATGCTCTTTGGAAATACGTGCTTCAGCCTACATTTTTTTTTTAACCACAATAGTGTGCTTCAACATACAGTGGGGGAAATAAGTATTGAACACGCCACCGCTTTTCTAAAAAAACCTATTTCTAAAGGTGCTGTTGCCTTGAAATTTTCTCCTGATGTTGATAACAACAAAGGAAATTTATATATGCAAATAAATTAAAGCTAATTAGTTTACAAATTCATTTATGGGTAATAAAATAAAATGACGCAGCAAAAAAGTATTGAACAAATTAAAAAATGGAGGTGTACAAAGATGGTGAAAATCTAGACAGCAGCTGAAATTTCTCAGTAGTTCTTCAGCAAACCCTCTGCCCTTTGTCATTGAAAATTATTATTAGCTGCTTCAGTCCAACATTTATATCACCAGGATGATGAAGATGAAACCAGTATGAACATCTCAGCAAGAAAATGGTCCAAAACACAGCCAAGGAAACACTCAAATGCTTTCAGAGAAAGAAAATCAAGCTGCAGAATGCCTCAACCAATCGAATCCAATATAAAATACAAAATAAAGCTCCGATTTGATAGACGAGACCCACAGAACCATCAAGATTTTTACACTCTGTTAAAGTCTGTGAAAAAAAATCACACCTGTGCAATGGATGTGACTTCATTCTCCACATGAGAGGCGTCTTTAAGCTGCCATCACCAAAAAAGCCTTTTGTATAAAGTATTAAATACGCTTCAGTAGTTCTATTCTTTCTCCTTGTGTCATTTCATTCTTATTACACAACTAATTTTTCAGATTTTTTATTTTGTTTTATTTTTAATATTTGTATTGTTTGGGTTTTTATCAAACATTTCAATACCTAGTCAACAGCTCCTTTAAAAATATTATTCCCAGGAAAAAATGTGACGTGTTTAATACTGATTTCCCCCACTGCAGTTTCTTGGTAAAATCAACATGCAAAGGGCCGTATGTCGCCAACAATTTATTCTTTTTTTTTCTTTTCTTTTTATAATAATGATATTTAAAGGAACACATTATTGAGGAATAAAGGATTCATTTCCTGCAATTCTTTGCACAACACCAAATAAATACCACAAAACAACTTAACGTTGTCTGCGATTTGTAATCAAATACATTTGCTTCACTTATCTTTCTCCATACAAACAAGTTTTCTGTTGTCAGTTTAGTTGGTGATTCACTCTGTTGTTTAGCTTGCTATGCAAAGCATTCGAGTGAGTTAAGCACCGTTCGCAAAACAGATAAAAGCAATGTGGAAACAATGTAAAAATATGTTGTCCTAGATACATTTTTAAAAATCGTTTGCTTTTGAAAACACTATTGGATGGGTTTAGGGAAGGCACACTAGGTGATCTGTACAACAAGTTCCGTCTTCTTGTAGATGCATCTATAATCTATATCTATTATCTTCTATGTGAAGCTGCTTTGTACAAGAAGAATGTGTATCTGAAACATACAACAAAATGTACCCCAAGAAATGTATTTCAAATTCACAAAAATGTAGACTGAGCCCTCTAGTGAATTTGTGATCTGAAATGTGCAGCAAAATGTACTCGAAGCAACGTATTTTACATGACACAAAATATACGCTGAAGCACATATTACCAATGAGCATGGGCTGACTTAAAGGGGATAGTTCACCCAAAAACAAAAAATACCATCATTTACTCAATCTCCTTTTGCTCCAAATCTGTTTTTTCTTTCTTTTTTTTTTTTTTTTTTTTTTTTAACACAAAATAAGGTATTTAGCAGAATGTTGAACCATTAACTTGAACTGTTAACTTTATTAAAGGGCCATGAAACCCCCCATTTCAGCAGGGTGTTTTCACACCTCTAGTTTGGAAAAAGTCAGGAAAGTGGGTGCGTATAGCTTTGTTTGGGTGGGAGAGTCAGGGGAGAGAAAAGGGGAAGGATTTGAATAAAGTTGGTAGTTCCCATTTGGGCACTGATTTTCACCGAGGAAAAACAAACACACACGCAGGGGAGAAAGACAGTGTGTTTAATGACGGTGGAATGTTTAATACCGCACGTCGTATAAAAGAAAAAAACCTCTGCATTGCTCGGTAACTCTGATGCACTCGGTAGGGCAGAAAGCTGTGTGTGTTTGTTATAATATTATAAAAGCAACACTGACGACCCGTAACTCCAAACAATTCATGTTCTTTTCCCACTTCTCTGCAACACAACGAGTCGTCTCTCTGCCGTCAGAACACTGTTTCAGCCACAGTCTTCGAAGCTAGCATGCATATTAATGAAGTTGCAGTGCATACACAAAAGAGCGTGCTGATTGGTTTGAACCAAGACATACTCATGAATCAATGCAACACACTCAGAGACGTAATACGGTACTCATAGGTACAGACGTCCAGTCTACACGCTGGAATACACGCTAAGATATCATGGCCATGACGCAGCTTCAAAAATTAGTTTCAAACCGGAAATACGAATTTGCTTGAAATAACGCAAAAACAACCAATTTTCACTTTTTAGTGAAATATATGTGTCCTAATAGTGTTTTTTTTGCAGTGTGGGACACATACTGTATATGACTATCAACAGCTCAAAAATGTGTTTCGTGACACTTTAACTTCCATATTATTCTGGCATTAACTTCCATAGTGTCCCGACTTCCTACTATGGACATCAGTGGTTACCTATTTCCAGTATTGTTCAAAATATCTCTTTTTGTGTTCAACAGAAGATAAAACAAAGCATAAAGGATTGGAAACTCTTAAAAGTGAATAAATGGTTAGTAAATTACAATATTGGGGTAAACTATCCTTCGACATGCTTTGCTCTGCACCTGCATTGAGCCAGTTAACAGCAATGCCTCTCAAATACTGTAGCTGTGATATGTGTACATGGCTTTTATACGTTTATAACCATGTTACTACTACTCTATTACAGCACTGCAATAATTTATGACACCAGAGGCCGTTTATGACAGAAAACATCATAATTCAGCGCATGCCTTATTTTATTAAGCACTCTGCTTATCCTGTTATCCAATTTGACTCTTATCAGCCTGCCTCTCATCAGACTCTGATACAGCTGATTGTCCAGGGGGTCCGTGGCGTCTGGGGCAGTACAGATGATGCCATTATCTTGTTAAAATGCTGTGGTTTTGGAGACTGTCGGCCCTCTCGGGGTCTTATCTGTTGACTCATTAAATCAGTAATGCTGCTCGTGGTGTTGTTTGTGTTTTTGGACCGTTTTATGATGCCTTGTGTGTATGAACAGGGTTCCAGGAAAGCTGAGGCAGTTTGTATTGGACCTGCACTCAGGAAAGTTGCACAGAGAGTTTCATCACGGCCCAGACCCCACAGACAGCACTCCAGGACAGGTCAGAGTTCAATGCAGACACATGCCACTTCATTTGTTTTGAGGCTTCTTTAGTTTTAACTGGGAACGGGCATAAAAATACTAACGTAAAGTGACTGATCATGAAAATATATGTATGGCTTTAATGCTGATAGTCTTATTGGTAGTGTGATATGTAGCAAAGTTGTGGCATCCCAGGTTCGAGTGCTGACTCGCCAACCTTTCCTGATCCTGTTTCTTCCATCCATCCATCCATCTTTTTCCCTCCAACTTTGTTTTCTGTCCGGCTACTGTCATGAATATTACAAAAATTAATACATAATTGTATGGCTCAAATGTTTGCCCCTAAGCTTTTACTAGTACACATCAAAGTGTTACATTAATTTAATTATATAATAAATGTATTTTATTTTTTTGTTATTTACTTTTATTCCCTAATTCAATATATAATCTATTTAAATATCATGCCAACTCTAAAAAAATATAATAATAAATTTCTGTGACCGCTCATCTATAAATATAAACCTTTTTTATTCTACGTTTGTACTGTTTACACTGACGTTCAAATGTTTGGTGTCATGTTAAATCATGTTAAAAATTAATTAAAAAATTAATCTTATGCTTACAAATGCTACATAAATGCTTAAAGATTCAGTAAAACAGAAAGAGTTTTACAATTTAACAATAGAAGTTTTCTATTTGATTATTTTTTACATCACTTACTTCTGGGGTTTCATACAGAATTTCATACTGTCTTCAGTCTCATATGATCCTTATGAACTTATGCCAGTTTGTTGCTTAAACATTTATTTTTGTCACAATCGTAGACTGCCATGATGCTCAAATTTGTGTTTAAATCTTTGATTATTGTTTTATAAAGCAATCCAATAGTTATTGTAACATATTTGTTTTGTTAGATTAAAAATAAAGAAAGATTAATAAACCTTCCATTTAAAAACAGAGCAAATAAGTACAGCAAACAAAGAAAACATACAAACTAATAACCAGAACAACCCCTTCCACACTACACATGGGACTAATGCCTCGTTTCCACTAAGTGCTACAGTACAGTAGGGTACGGTATGGTTCAGGATGGGTCACCCTTATCAGGCTTGTGTCTCCACTGCCAAATGCTACCAATGGTACATTTTGGTGGGTGTGGTGTCAACAGAAAGTTGCAGTCGATGTCATTCTCGCTCGAAGTTCTTATATCGTATGAGAAGCACTTCTTACTAAACAAATGCTTTATATCCACAAATACCTATGTATAAATACATGTTAATTACTAATCTTTCTATGAACAGGATTTGATTATAGCTGCATTTTAATGATAATAGGAAATAGCCCACTGTAACTTCTGCGAAAATATGACAAAAATTAATAAATAAAACATTTATGAACACATACAGTCTCTTACAGTCTCTGATATGTTACCAATTACAAATAAAAAGATACCCCAAACATACGTTTAGGCCTTATTTGTGTTCATAAAAGATACGAAACGCATGCAGTCAGTACAAACCTCTCATCTTTATTCTTTACCAGCACTTGTAGTGTTAACATCTTGTTAGAAAGTCATTCCATCATTCTGAGATCATAATAATCCGAAAGGCGATGATAATAATTCAACATGGCCCTTTGTTCATGTTTTAGGTTGCTGAAAGAGTCATTTGCTGCTTTGTTTTTCGGGCTTCTCCTTTGTTTGTTTTTTCACGCTTCACTCTTGCGTTTGTCTGTTTCTGAAAGGATATCAAAAGCACTTCAATAATAATTACACACACGTTATTATCATCAGCTCAAGTTTGTTATTTCAAATATAGATGCGCAGCAAGCGCATGCAAATCTCTCGAGAAAGTGAAACCGCTCACGCTTTACAACAACAGCATGCAGGGCAGATTCTGCTCCCCTCTTGGTTTTGTTGCTGTTCATCAAAACGATGACAAGGTCTGTTTGAGCTCGGGTCGACCATGGCTTGTTATTATAAGTATATATTATTACTGTGTAATGTCTCGGCTGTGTATTTAATAGTGGCGCTTCCTTTGTTTTCATTCTTCTTGCTTGTGCATGCACTAGTGACGTATCTCTGTAAGCCAATAGCAGTCAGCTATGCATCTTGCTCTGCCTTTTGGTACACTTTTTGTTGTGCTAGGTACACTTTGGAAAGTGTACCCAAAAAGTGATACAGTATGTCTCGCTTTTTGATATCTTTTGACAGTGGAAACGGCCATAAAAGCGTATCGAACCGTACCGCTCAGTAGAAACAGGCCATTAAACATTCCACACCGATGGTATAGTCAACACTGCATGATTAATTAGGCTAGGTGACAGAATCAAGATAAAGGAGAAAAGGAGACCAAATCTTATGAAAGTTGTTCAATTTTGTTTACTAGCAGGAATCTCACTTTCCCAGATGGACTTCTGTAATCATCTCTTCCAATGTGGTGCTTGAATTTGTGGACACCATCATACGTGGATTCTACCAAATAAACACAATGAAACGCAAACGCTCAAATCTTCAAACTTTTGAATGGCAGTTTGTAAACTGCACATTATCACTATCAATACTTGTAATTTTGCATGTTCCTCATTAACTAAAAACTGATTATGCATACCAGCTCATTACCAAGCCATGTTAGTTAATAATCAGCTTCTGTTTGGCTCGTGCCTATCGAGATGACATTTTGCTCAAAATCAGTGTTGTCCGCTGATTAAAGTGGCCCATGATGACAGACACTTTTACTCCGGCTCTGAGTTCAGCACACGTCCCAGTCCAAACATGTTCATCTACACTAATTAATGCAGGTGTATAATTATTAAGACTGAAAGTGAATAAAACACGTGTGGTGACATTTGAATGTGTGTGCAGCAGGATTAACCCGCTGGCCTCAGTAACAGAGATACACTTGTCAGTCTGTGCTTTTTGGATAATGACGATGAACTGTCGTGTTTGCTGCTGATTTGTGGTTTATTTGTCTGTTTGCTTGTGTTTTCCAGCAAGAGGAGAACAGAGAGGTGCCCAGTAATCCCCCAGAGAGCTCCTTCCAGAAATTGGCCCCCAGTGAGACACGCTACACCATCCTCAGGGACCGAGACGAGCTGTGATGTCACATTCGCCATCGGGACCCAACCAAGAACCCAGCAGTCAGTCGGTGCCAGTCTGGCGCTGATGCTGCCTGCGCAACGTCTATTTTCATAATTTTATTTTAGATATTAAAAAAAGAAGGTGAACCCCTGAGCTTTTTTTGGGGTGGGGAATGAAGAGGAGCGTTTTTACTTTTGTTTCTGGAGCTTGTAAATATGTTTGTGCTCTGTGGGTCTTGTCTAAATTAAAAGTATGATTTTTTTTTTTCGCCCTTTTTTTTATTTTGCCCTACATTTTTGTCAGCCCGAGTCCCTTTTTTGTAGGAAAAAATTGGTACATTGGTGGTCCTCCTTGTTGGGAACGCACATAGAGTTTATCTTGGATCTTGAGAGTTCGGCCAAGTGGAATCATGGGGAAAAGTGTAGTCTAAGAACAAACCTGCAGTCAACCTGTGCTGTTTCACTCCAGTCCTCAACTGTGTGTGTGTGTGTGTGTGTGTTTGTGTGTGTGCGTGAATGAGCGTGTGTGTGTTTGTGTCTGCGCACATGTATGTTACATGTGCTTATTAGTCTGTATTTGTATGTACTGTACTGGTCCAGACTTGTTTAAATTCACACTCGCTAAGATCCAGACTCGCTAGTCTCATATCATCCCATTCCAGCAGGGGGAGTGGTCAGGGGGGCGGGGTTATCTGGGGGTCCGGTTCAGAGGGATGGGGGATTATTTGTAAATCTGTCATCTCAGATGGGGACGAGGAAAGGAAAAGTAAATTAAAAACATTTTACAAGATTCTATATTGTTTGTGTTTTATTAAATGTGTTTCGTTTTTTAAAGCACGATATTTTCGTAGAACAGTTAAGTAGATGGTAAACGCCAGATCCTACAGTATGGAAGGCGATCAGGACTAAAAGTCTTTTTAAAGTCAGCATGAGCCTGAATTTGCTGGGGCTTTTATATATTTCTACATGTTGATGCACTTCCAACTAAAACTGAAAATTGAGTAGGGGGCGGAGCTTATTGTGTGTTCACACCGAGAGCGTCAAAGTAGCCGGAAGCAGTTCATTTTCAATGGGAGCCGACATCGATAAGCAGCGAGGAGTGGTGCGGCTCGTCTTCGCCAGTGTGGACGTCGTGAGTTGAAATCAAGTCAACTTTATGGTAATGAGCTATGACACAGTTTGGCGCCAACCAATTGGAATGTTGAAGTCTATCGCTTGAGAGGATTCCAGAGAACACAGTCCTGTGAACTTTGGCTCCAACCACAGTTGTTTCCAAGGCTTTAATTATTGCGGTCGCCAGATTTCCAATTATTTCCAATGTTTTCTTACAGGAACATACATTAAAAAGTTACTAGTGAGTTACTGATGTGCATCTCACTCTAACTATAACGACAGTACAGAACAGTATTGCGGCTTCAGAATATTTCAGACATATTGACACATATTGAATAAGTGGAGCAAAGCCACAGCACACGCAACAACTTGATCTTCCAAGGTTAAATGAATTTGATAAAAACCGTGCAACATATTCATGTTTATAAGCAGCAATGTAACTGATTTGCTGATATGCTGCAAGGGGTTCTTTAAATACAAGATCAGTGTAGCAAATTTTGATGCTCTCGCCGCTTTCAGTGTGAACGCACAGTAATTTTTGAGCATAATTCCCATGTAGCAAACTAATTGTAAGAGGAATGTGGTAAATGGCAACCAAGAAGGAATGACACTCCAAACACAGAACAATAGGCAAAGTTTAATAACAGTAATGCTTCCTTACATTTATATAGAGCTTTTTCTGGACACTCAAAGCACTTTACACATTGTTTTGGGGGGATCTTCTCATCCACCACTAGTGTGCAGCATCCACCTGGATGATGCAACGGCAGCCATATTGCAGCAGTCCTCACACCTGCTGATTTGGAGAGAGGTGGGTAATGGAGCCAGTTATGAAGTCAGTTAGGAGGCCATGGAGGACAGAACAGGCCAGGATGCCGAGGTTAAACCCTAACTCCCCCCACCCCCGAAAGACATTGTGGAATTTTTAACAACCACAGAGAGTTGGGACCTCAGTTTAACGTCTTATCTAAAAGAAGGCACTTACTGTAGGCACTTCTCTCCATCAATACACTGGGGCGTTAGGACCCACACAGACTGCAGGTTAAGCACTCCCTGCAGGTCTCACTAACACCACTTCTGGCAGCAGCCTAGCTTTCCCATGTGGCCTTCCATTCCAGGTACTGACTGGGCGCAGCCCTGCTTAGCTTTAGTAGGTGACCATGTGAGAGCTGCAGAGAGCTAGCTGCCAGCTAATGATTACCAAAACAAACTTTTTTTTTCACTTGATGAAAGAATAACAATGTGCATAAACATTGTTAATGTGATCACTGTGAAGTCAAAATAAATTTTTATTTTAATATGAAGTATTG
This sequence comes from Danio rerio, assembly GCF_052040795.2. Lineage (NCBI taxonomy): Eukaryota > Metazoa > Chordata > Actinopteri > Cypriniformes > Danionidae > Danio > Danio rerio. The sequence goes on along the minus strand of NC_141036.1, from coordinate 31,757,281 downwards.
TATTGATTATTATAAAGGATTCATCTTGTTTTCACTCATTTTTTTTTAAATACATGTGCCCTTGAAGTCTTTAATAAAATCTCACCATTGAGCTCCATAATAAAAGATCCTACATATAAAGATATCAGCAATGTGCCGGGTGGAGAACAATATTCCCCAGCTGAGTGCAAAACTGACATTGAATCTAAATCCATTTTAACAACATCAATGGTCCATTTATATTTTAAAGGACAGAATCAAAACACCTTTTCATACGTCACAATAAGGGAAAAAATACTGTTTAGTGCCAACTATAACATTTCTTTTGTTCATATAAACATGCACAGTTTGACAACTGAGGCATGGATTTTAAACCTTGTTTCTGGTGTACATAATTGTGCGCAGTTTAAACATTTGTCATTTTTACCCTCAATGCGCAGTTTCACCGGGTTTAAACACGACACGTCTTGAATTTCTGAAGTCGTTGTGAACTTACAACGTGCCAAACGTAAAAATACATAACTAATTTTGCTCACAGCGTGCTGAGGTAATAATCTGAGGTAAATTTTAACACAATCTCGCACCAATTTGTAACTTTTTGATTTAGTGGCTAATTCGTAAGCATACATAAGATCTCATTCATCAATTTAGTATGATTTGCTTATCCCCCAAATGACGGTTGGGTTTAGGTGCCATGCCTTCTTTTTAAAATTGTACATTTTCGTACGACTGAACTTGTATGAGTTATCCACTGAACTGACAAAATGTACTTACATTTCCTTGTGGGATCAGGTTGGTAAATTTAGACAGTTCTGACAGATTCATATAATCCTAATCCTAGTTTTCTGATTAATGGTTTGAAATGTTCACAAACAGCTTGTCGGCTGTTGCAATCAAACTTTCCCTGCAATGAAACTCTGTCAGATGCTTTCAGACACTTTCCTGAAGTGTGACTTCACTTGTGATGAGTGTTGAACATGATGATGCAATTAGCACGAGAACTTCAAAACACATTTGGGGAAATATTGAAAAAATAATACTCTGGTTTTATTATCAAGGTATGCTATATACAAATAAATGCTACAGATTCTTAACGTTTGCTGTAAAATATCATTCAAGAACACAGGTGACTGAACGTGACAAGCATTGATGACTTCAAACTCCACATGAATCTGTGTGTTTGGAGCATCTAAATGTAATTCAGTCTAAAAGCATGACAACTGACATCTTTTGATTCTCACATCAATAACATCAGCTGGTCTGCTTACTTCCACCTTCGCAACATTAACCGTCTCCGCCCTTCTCTTACCCCTCATGCCACTGCTGTTCTTGTCCATAGCCACATCTCGTTTAAATTACAGCAACTCCCTTCTCCTTGGACTCACTCTTAAATCCCTCCGTGAACTTCAGTTGGTCCAGAATCATCACCAGAACCCCTTCTTTTCATCAAATCAACCCTGTCCTGCAGCAGCTTCACAGGTTACCTGTTCTTTTTTTATTTTTTTTTAAATTTTGCTGTTAACATTGAAAGCTATACAATCTCGCCCCTCCATATTTGTCTGCCCTCATCCACATTTCTGATCTTTCCCGCACCCTGCGATCTTCTTCCTCGCTCCACTTGTCTATAGGCAATAGAGCATTCAGCTGTTTTGCTCCCCGGATTAGGAACTTACTACCAACTGCCCTCAGAAACATTGACTCCCTCACACTATTCAAATCAAGACTCAAAACCCACCTATTTAGGATGGCTTTTAATACCTATTTAATTTAATTTTTTCTGCACTATTGCTGTGTATATATTTTATTATCTTTCTTGTTGTTTTGTTGTTCTTGTTTTATTGTATGGTGTCCTTGAGTTTGACAGAAAGGGGCCTTTAAATAAAATTTATTATTATTATTATTATTATTATTAGTGTGACATGGAGATCAAAAGTTGTACAGACTGAACAAGATACAAACACAAAGGATTATTAAAAATCACATTGTGTGAGCTGGGCTTAAGTTGTAAAGAGATTAAAAGATTGTAAAGAGACCTGAAACTTTTTTTTTTTTACCACTGATTACTTTGTTGTCTTGTATACTTGATCTGCATGCCAACACCCGGCAGACCTAGATGACTAAACTTGGATTAGAAGGTTTTAGAGTTAAGATAAAAAAAAGAAACTAAGCCTATGATTTCAAAAAGTACATAATTGCTCAAAAAGTCTTGCTTTGATCAGTCATGCTTTCTTATAATAAGTCAGTAGTCATTAGATCTAAATAGGTGTGTTTATCCCAAAATCAGATCACATAGACTCCACAGAATGCACTCAAACACAACTAAATTTTAGGCTACAACCGTTTTTAGTATAACTCATTCACATTTATAACCTTATCAATCAAGTTCATATCAGTGAATTATTTTCAACCAGTTTCAGAATGCAGTTACAACATTTCTGAACATTACAATGAACAAACACTGTTACCTGTCATGCATCATTAACCTCTCAAACCCCGCGGACGAGACGTCGACTTTCCCGATAAGATTTAAAGGGCTAGCATTGCACCAGACCCCTTACGTGGGTTCGTTGGAACGTGTAGAAGCTGTATTTTATGCACATATGCATAACTTTGGTTTTTATTCTACAGTACAAAAGTTATTTACATTTAAAAACACAGTATTTTGGATACCCGAGCTGGGTATTGAACATTGGTTTCATTTTCATATTTTTCATATTCATATATGACACATGTACATGTTCCATGGGGCAGAAGTGAAAACAATACATTTATGATCAATAAGCAGCCCCAGATAGCCCAGACAGCTCCATCTCTTACCTTATGCTGTGCGCATCAGGGCCATTTCTTCCAATAGTATCTGGATTCAGCCTTTATGATGCAAGCTGGGGCTGCATCACTCTGTGATGCAGTGTCAGACACAATGCACTCAAATAGAGCGAGTGACATAACTGCGAGGGGAAGGGTTAGGGGTGGGGTTGGGTGAGTGTATTAAAAAGCATTGGATGCAGCTCAGGTTGCTCTGCACCAGGTCTGCATCCAGACCACTCTCATTTCTCCTCTGTTTTTGAGGTGATGTACATAATTAATCCTTTTATATGTCTGACGTGGTCCAAACAGAGTGAATTATGTTTGATCAAACAAAAAAATAGTGAAATATGAAAACAATGATCGATCCCTGAGGCTTTTATAGATCAGTTAGAATACAATAACTTTTGCATTTTTATTTTTCTTATGATTACAGACATGTGCAGGAACCACCAAAACTAATTACAGCAACCTAGACCACAAAGAACCTAAAAGGTACACTTTCAAATTTGAGTTTATAAAAAAAATACAAAAATCACTTTTTTAGGTGTTTATAATAACACAGACAACGTATGCAGTTATTTTAAACACTTTCAGTAGGGTTTTATGAAAACCCAAAGGGTTTTCTTTAAAATGATACCAAATTTTTATATTTACACCTCTGCGTGTGGATTAGGAAAGCTTTTAAATTTGGGAAGGCAATCCCAAAAAAGCACTTGAGTTTAAGATTTCAGAATACATCTTCAACTAAAAAAAGATAGATGATTAAGTTTAAATTGCACTAAAATGCATTAAAGACAAGTTATATAAAATATATGTAAAAGTTAATATAAATATTTTTTTAATCCTCTAAAATGTTACAATTGAAATTGAACTAGTATATAAAATTTAAAGTTTAAGAAGTTAATTTAAGATTAATACAATTTGCACACAATAATCTTGCTCAAACCATTTGCTTTATGTCCAATCCACAAGATGTTACAGTTCAATGTTGCTTGTTTTGGACCCCATTGTTTTTTTTTTTAAACAGACAAAAGATTGTAATATGCTCTCGTGTTTATTTGTATGTTTCACAGAATAGAAGATTCAAAATAAGAAGAACATGAAGATCCTTGAATGATGACAGAATATGCGCATGTATCATGTCATTCGCCAGTTAGAAAACTTTATAATACATTAATACTACAATTGCGAATGAAAAACTATTATATCTAGCATGTTTTCAGTTGTGTAGCGAGCAAAACTTGTCATTATATGCAATATTTCATGCATGCAAGGATCGCTGGTCTCACTCTCTCACAAGCTTTGTGCAAAAGCAACTACTGTTTGCTTATTGTTTGACCGGCACTGTGCAGGAATTACACTTATTACTAAGCCATACTTGCATGCTATTTTAGACCGAATATTCAGAGTTGAATCGTGTTTTGAATTTACGAAATGGATTTGTATATTTTTGAATCGTGTTTTGAATTTACGAATTGGATTTGAATCATGTTTTGAATTTACAAAAATGACTTCTGTATTTTAGAATCATGTTTTGAATTTACGATTAGAATTTTTGAATCGTGTTTTGAATTTACAAGTTTGATTTGAATCGTGTTTTCAATTTATGAAATAGATTTGTATATTTTTGAATCATGTTTTGAATTAACGATTTGGATTGGAATCATGTTTTGAATTTACGAAAAAGACTTCTGTATTTTATAATCATGTTTTGAATTTACGAAAAGGACTTCTGTATTTTAGAATCATGTTTTGAATTTACGAATTAGATTTTTGAATCGTGTTTTGAATTTACGAAAAGAATTTGTGCATTTTTGAATCATGTTTTAGTTTACAAATTGCATTTGTGTAATTTTAAATCGTGTTTTGAATTTACGAACAGGATTTGTGTATTTTAGAATCGTGTTTTAATTTACAAGCTGGATTTGTGCATTTAAGATTTGTTTTGAACTGACAAATTGGATTTTGTAAATGTGACTGGCGTTGTGGATGTTTGAATTATATTTTGCAAATGTATTATATTTAAGACTGATTTGGTTCAATATGAAAAATGTCACTTGAATAACAGAGCTCAAATTTTTTTTTACTATTTTAAGCACTTGCTATGTAATGTTAGCACTTAATTACACCTATTTATTTTTAACTGCAGTCTTGCTGTAACTTCTAGTGACAGAGTGCGAGTACGGTTTCCCCCTGCCCACCTCTTATCTCCAGACATCAAAGATGACTTTTATCTGTAGTTGCTTCTTTATAGTAAAATGGAAATGATCTGAAGTGGGCGTTTAAAGGAGACACACGAAAGAGGGTCTCTGATGTCAGGATACATCTTCCCGCCCACTGCAGGAACCCGTGACATCACAGCACCTATGGAGATTACATCACAGCGCATCACAGATGGCCTGCCATGTTTTCCATTTGAGTGCGAGTGTGAAGACTCAGAATATGGAAAGTGCAGCATGTCTGCCACTCTGGGCTGTGTGCGGGTCAGTCGCGTGGGACTTTCCCTCCAGCGCAGTCGAACACATGCAGAGCTCAGCAGTCGGCTTATCTCACTCGTGCATCACAAACACACGGTGGCTTGCATCTGCTTCTGGAGACGTACGTTCACCCCTTTGCAGGGGAAGTCCAGTGTGTTTTGTTATGAGGAAGGCGTGGGGGCCTCAGACCGGGCTCCGCGTTTTGAAGGGGATCCCCCTGCTCACCCCAAAAACAGCCCGTGAGACCGGGGGCAGCACTGACGACTAAAATAGATTTCTGTATTTTGAAAATATTGTCTTTTATTCTTCTTATTTTATTAATGGAATATTGCTTGTTTATTATAAATGATTTATCAGTGAGCATCAATTATTTAAACCTTATGCCCTTGTTATATTTCATCAAAATAACTCCCCCTCCCTCTGATGATGTGTGTGCTGGCATGGGGCGGAACAACTTGACAGTTGTGTGAGATCCACCATTAGTCAATGATTTATGCTGCATTCTAATTGAAGTATGTATCGCTGCAGCCCGGAGACCTCAGAGTGGGAGGGATTACACCACAAGTAGGTGGGGTAACCTCCAAGTGGGAGGGACTTACACCACCGGTAGGTTGGGTTTAGGGTTGGTGTAGATGTAGTAGACATAAAAAACAGCTTACTGTGAGGATAGGTTAAAGGTTGGGGTAGGTTTGAAGACATAATAAAAACAACAGGTTACCCTGAGGTTGGGTTTAGGGTTGATGTAGGTGTAGAAGATGTTAATAAAACACAACAGGTTACAATGAACTTGGGTTTAAGGTTGGTGTAGGTGTAGTAGATGTTAAAAAAACACAACACGTTAATGTGAGGGTGGGTTTAGGGTTGGTGTAGGTGTAGTGGACGTTGATAGAACACAACAGGTTACTTTGAGGTTGGGTTAAGGGTTGGGGTAGTTGTAGTTGTAGTAGACATTAATAGAACACAACAGGTTAATGTGAGGGTGGGTTTAGGGTGGGTGAAGGTGTAGTGGACGTTGATAGAACACAACAGGTTAATGTGAGGGTAAGTTTAGGGTTGGTGCAGGTGTAGTTGACATTAATAAAACAGGTTAATGTGAGGGTGGGTTTAGGGTTGGTGCAGGTGTAGTGGATATAAATAAAACACAACAGGTTACTGTTAGGGTGGTTTAGGGTTGGTGTAGGTGTAGTAGACAGTAATAAAACACAACAGGTTAATGTTAGGTTGGGTATAGGTTTGGGGTAGTTGTAGTAGACGTTAATAAAAAACAACAGGTTAATGTGAGGGTGGTTTTAGGGTTGGTGTAGGTGTAGTGGACGTTAATAAAACACAACAGGTTAATGTGAGGTTGGGTTTAAGGTTGGTGTAGTTGTAGTAGCTGTTAATAAAACACAACAGGTTAATGTGAGGGTGGATTACCCTCACATTTACAGGATTTAGGGTTGGTTTAGTTGTAGTGGACATTAATAAAACACAACAGGTTACTGTGAGGTTAGGTTTAGGGTTGGTGTAGGTATAGTACTGGACTTGATAGATTACTCTTCAGTGTTTGGACTCTTAGCAGTAAATATTAAACCACACTGAACTGAACTGAACTAAACGGAACTTAAACACCGAAAACTGACACGGTTTCAATTTACTACAATCTTCTATGTGAAGCTGCTTTGTCACAAAAGTCCTGCCTACTTCTTACTGACCAGCCAATTTGGAGTTCTGTTTATACCTTTTTTCCCAATTAGCATAAATTCACCCCTGAAGGACACTAATGGTGGCCACATTAAAGGTATGCTGAAAGGTTTACTTGCTAGGGTCAAAGGGTAAAACTGATAGACATTTTTCCCACCCGTTATTCTGTGTCATTCAGAAGTGCAATACTGCAGTAGTAATGCATTCACATCACATCAAAAAACCCATGTAGAATGACTACTTTTAGCTTTTCAAAGTTGTGTCTGCCGTTGCTAAGCAACCATGAGCTATGCTCACCATTTAGAACAGTAGTGACTACCGGTGTGTCAGAAATCACATACTTCTATAGTTTGTGAACAGTATGCAAGCTGAGCAGCATGTCCAAAGTCATATAGTGAGTCTGAAATCACATCCTTCATAGTGTGTGAAAAACATGATGTGAGCTAAGTAGTTTGTCCAAATTCATAGTATTTGAAAAAAGTAGACGACAAGTATCTGGATGAACTATTACTTCCAGTGAGATTTTGACTATTTACACTATCTCATGTGGCCACGCAAGAGAGTTCATGAACGAAAGTGATATGACGCAACTGACACAGGTAGGTCAAGTGATGATGACAACCTAACAAATCTAGTTCCATTCCATTCATATTCATATAAAACATACTTTTCTAATGATCATAAAATAAATACAAATGTAGAACTAATTGAAGTAGTAGGAGAATTTGGATGCAGCTTAAGATAAGTAGCTAGAGTGAACAAACCTGTCTACAGTTTAGTATGCTTACAACCACATTGAGCATGTCTGATTTTGGAAGCTAAGCAGAGCCGGTGTCGTGATAATTCATGTTACGCTTCATACTTTGCTACCAACTCTATATTTGTATGGTTCACGGTTGTGGTTCGCTAGTAAATTTCCGATGGCTTGAGGCTGGAAACTCCAAACATGAAGAACCTAAGAAATAGTGTTGCATTATAAACAGACGACTTAACTACTTTCATTGATTCAGCATGATTAATAAACACACAACTATAGAATCATCTCAGAAGGATTTATTTTAACAGCCATCTTTCACTGAGCAGCGATTCAAACAATTGTTATCACAAAAACATTATCCTGATTTCCTTATTGTCTGATGAAGTGTTTCAATCTTACATGATTTTCAGTAGCTTGACAGTGTAAAACTCAGTTGTGTAAATGCTGCTCAATCCAAAAGCGTGTGCTTGAGTTATATTAGAACCGACTTTACTGCCAAAATGCGCATGAAAATCAATTTCAATTATTCGCAAATAAAGAGCCAAATTAAGAGCCTCAATACATCCAAGAAATATCTGTGTGCCCGATGTGAACATGAATCTACATTCTGTTTACTGAAAGTAACTTTGCAATAACATTTAAACTAACTCTTATTAGAGTACTAGTAGAGTGTTAAGTTTAGGATAAAGGCTAGTAAAACAAGTTGACATTTAATGACAGCTACTACAGTGAGCATAATATCTGTTTGTGCACCATCAAAATAGAGTTTATGACAATAAGCAAATACTCTAATGACAGCTAATTCATGTATAGTACAGTATTACTTAGTCAACTAAAAAGATCTGTTAAAAGAAGTGTTGCATACTTGATTTAAGTGTATATGTATGTGTTAAGACTACACATCAAGTGCAAAACAACTGAACAACTTTGAAACAGACAATATTTTTTTCCACCTTTCGTTTTGACTAAACTAAAATAAGGATCAATAAACCATAAAAGGCTATTGTTCTTTTCTGTCTGTTCTTCAGGACCATAATCAAATAACATTCAAATGTTGTTTGAGCTGAAGGAGGTCTCACAGTGCATTGATTTCAGTATTAGATTTGCTTCTCAGAGGCTTGTGTTATCAAAGCCTTAAAGGGAAACCTCAGTTAAATCTATCAGCCACCCCAGCAGAACATAGAAAGACACAAAAAGCCCGCGTAAACCTAGTGTAGAAGGATGTTGAGCTGAAACATCTGGATCCTACATATCAATTGCTTTAAAATAAAATAAGACCATAAGAAATAAGATTTCATTTGCATTTCCACACTTATAGTAAAATATTGCAAATAATTACCCAAAAAGTAAAATGTTTTCTTCAATGTGCAGTTATAACTGAACTAACCTTAAACTGAACATTCTGCCACAAAAAAATGTAACAAAAATAATATATAAACAAATAATTTGACTTCTCTATAGTTATCCATTATGAATATTAAGTGTTATCACAAGGCATTGAAGTCACTTTGAAATTGTATTGATTGAAAGCACCCTGAGATGATCTGAAATGTCTATCAAAATATCATTATGGCAAAGTAAGTAAAAGGTTATAAGCAAGTTATGGAAACAATGTTATTTTTCATTTTATAATTTCTATTAATGATTGTTTATAGTTTATAATGTTAATTCCTAAAGTGATTCTTACTACTATGCATTGCCAAGACCTTATAAAGTACCCATCATCATCTATTCATAACCCATTAACAAAAATAAAAGACAATCTCAGCCTTTCATCCCAATTGTATGCGTTTTATAATGGAATTATAAGTGATAATATAATTTTAGCACAAAAAAACCTATATAATAGTTGTAAACAGGAGTATGTCACCTACCACAGATGTTCACCATGTATAATAGATCATACTGTACAATAGTTTGAAATAAGAGAATCTAGCACAGTCGTACCCGCCTTGTACATCCATAACCTAGAATCTCTAACCACTTCTAACACTTCTATTACTGCTCCAAAGGTCAATCAGCTGTTTAGCAGCAGATCATATGGCCCTGTTTGCTTTGGCATAGAACAAAATGGTGAAATAAGGCAAAAGGGAAATTAGCAGGTCCACTTGCATGTGCATGTTTGCACTGCATGTAGGAGTTACTGTGCAGATGTGGTTGATTTCTGCATGTACGTTCACAGGCGTCTGCTGTTTATTTGAGAACACGCGTGGGTCGTCTAAGTCTGCCGTCTCATGGATTCCTCCACGAAAACAAACGTGTCACTGAGTGTCGTTCTTACTGTTGTTGTTGCTGTGAAGCTCTTGTAGCTGCAGGTCGATTCTTTCTTTCCTTTTGCGTTGGATCAAGTTTCCGCCGGCGAAACCAAGCAGTCCACCTCCAAAGGCAGCGGCGACCCCCGCCACTTTAAACCCTGCTAAGAGTCCCAGCGGCCCCCCTAACACTCCCCCGACCACCGCTCCTGCCACCGGCAACACTGCCAGCTTCGCACGGGCCGCCTGCACAGAAATAGAGCACATATAGAGATAGATAAACATCATGATATACAGGGTTTAGCATAATTGAGTACACCCCATTTTGAAAATGAATATTTTTATCCATTTCTTAGAGAAGATAGGATATGGATTTTTTGGTGCAGTTAAACAAACTGATTTATCAAACAGATACATTTATTAAAATAATATTTAGTCACCGAACATATTTAGAAATTGAAAGGTAATACAATAAAAAAAATACATTTTTCTATTTTTTGCTACTCTTATATTTTCCTCTTTTTGAAATTTGTATTTGTGACATAAATTTGATGTACTAGTTTTTAGACCGTTATCGTAAGTTATTTTGTAGATAAGCACCAGATTTGGCTTCAGTACTGACTAATGTAATGTATATGCACAAATAATATTGTTTGTAGCTTTCTATAAAAAAATATGAATTTAAAAGATAGATTTGTAAGGGATGTACTTATATATGCTGAGCCCTGTACATCATTAAACATCATTCATACATGTTAGCATATACAAAAATCCACCGTACAGGGGAAATTATTAATATTAATGATAATTGTCTACAATGTTATTTTGACAATAGTATTATATTAAATAATATTGAATCCCTTTACGATTATTATAAAAACGATGCCTATTATTATTATTGTTGTTATTATTATCTTCCTACGCTATAATTAAGATTTATATCAATATTTTTTAATATTTACAGTGGTTTTATAATAAATAAATAAAATAATAATAATAATAATAATATATTGTTAGAATTATTATTATTGTTATTATCTGTGACATATATATCAAATCATTTAAATGATTTTTGAATGGTCAATTTAAAATTTTTTATAAATGTTTTTATTCAATATAAAAATATATCTATTAATTTTAATTCAGCATTTTTAAAAGATACATTTAAAAAAATCTCTAAAAAATGAAAAATTAGGATGTACATGTTTTTTTCTGTTTACTTCACACTTAAAAAAATAAAAAATAAAAACAAATACAGTATTAACAAATAAATAAAAATCCAAAAAGTAAAAAACATGATTATCATATTATCAAAGTGCATCCAAGTCAATGTTTGTAGTTTCTTCTCATATATATTTGAAACATCGTATAGAAAAAGAATCCTTGTGTCTCTGACCCACATGCAGTGTGTGTGTATGTTTGTGCATCTGTGTGTGTGTGTGTGTGTGTGTGTGTGTGCGTGTGTGTGTGTGTGTGTGTATGTGTATGAAAGCATCAGACAGGTGAGAAATGAATGATTTATGCAGCATCAATGTCCCAAAACAGCGTTTGAACTAACACACTTTTCATGTGCTGTTTTCCTGATAACCAAACAATTATAAACTCTTTCATGTCCAGTTTCCAGCAGAAACAGAAACATATCCAGAGTCATTTATAAACAAAATAATCAGAGATCTGGAGTGAAAAAAACAGGATGAAATTGAACGCACAGATCAAACTACAACTGGTAAATTAATTGATATCGGGTAAAAAGAGAAACTCCCTTAGTCAGATTATTCTTTAATTAACACAAGGTAACAAGCCCCCCGGTGCCTAGCACACGATTTAATTTCATTGAAGATATGTAAACTTTAAAGGCAGGGTCGTCCATCAAATGCCACCTTTCCTCTCTTCTCATCTCTCCTTCAGCCCTTCTCAAGCTCTCCTTCTCTGTCATCTAATCATCTTCACAAGGCAGGGTTAACCGTTAACTGAACAGTTAATTATGCTTGGAGAGAGAGAGAGAGAGATTGAGGAAGTATCTCCTCCTGTTATGCCTTGTGGGAACTAATTGTCCCCATAAGTATAGAAATGCCAGTAAATTTTGAACAAACAGTAATTTGGAAAAACAGTTCATAAATCATCCAGAAACGCAGGATTGTTTCCTGTGAGGGTTGGATTTAGGGGTAGGGTTGGGAGACAGAATATACAGTTCTACATAAAATCAGCATAAAAATCAGGTGAATGGAAAGTCCCATAAAGATAGCAGTACAAGTGTATGTGTATGTCTGTATGTCTAAAAACTGAGCAGAATACACTCACTAGCCACTTTATTAGGTCCTTACTTTTGCCTTTAAAACTGCCTTAATCCTTCGTGGCATAGATTTAACATTCATTTTCTGTCGGTTTAGTCCCTTTATTAATCCGGGGTCACCACAGCGGAATGAACCGCCAACTTATCCAGCAAGTTTTTACCCAGCGGATGCCCTTCCAGCCGCAACCCATCAACAATACTTAGGTAGGCTGTGGTGTTGACATGATGCATAATTGGTACTATTGGGCCCAAAGTGTGCCAAGAAAATATCCCCCACACCATTACACCACCACCACCAGCCTAAACCGTTGATACAAGGCAGGGTAGATTCATGCTTTCATGTTGTTGATGCCAAATTCTGACCTTAACATCCGAATGTTGCAGCAGAAATCGAGACTTATCAGACCAGGCAACATTTTTCCAATCTTCTTTTGTCCAATTTTGGTGAGCCTGTGTGAATTTAAGCCTCAGTTTCCTGTTCTTAGCTGATGGGAGTGGCACCCAGTGTGGTCTTCTGCTGCTCATCTGCCTTAAGGTTCGACATGTTGTGCATTCATAGATGCTCTCCTGCATACCTCGGTTGCATACTCGAGTGGTTAATTGAGTTACTGTTGCCTTTCTATCAGCTCAAACCTGTCTAGCCATTCTCCTCTGGCATCAACAAGGCATTTGTGCACAAAGAACTGCCGCTCACTGCATATTTTTCCAGACCATTTTCTGTAAACCCTAGAGATGGTTATGCATGATATCCCAGTAGATCAACCTTTTCTGAAATACTCAGACCAAACAGTCTAGCACCAACAACCATGCCCAGTTCAAAGTTACTTAAATCACCTTTCTTCCCATTCTGATGCTCGGTTTGAACTGCAGCTGATCGTCTTGACCATGTCTACATGCCTCAACGCATTGAGTTGCTGCCATGTTATTGGCTGATTAGAAATTTGTGTTAATAAGCAGTTAGACAGGTGTACCTAATAAAGTGGCCAGCGAGTGTATATGTGATCCTGGATCACAAAACCCATCTGTAGTGTAGGACGACAATGATACAATATCCATTATAACACAAAATACAATGTATGGATCAAAATTATATTTTTTGTGCCAACCATTAGATTATTAAGTAAATACAATGTTCCTAAATTTACAACTGTAAATAATAACAAAAACAAGTGCAGCCATTAAGAGGTCATTAGTGTATGATGATGCCACATGATTAAATAATTTAACAATATTTTGGATGTTAGTTGCTTTTTAATTAACGGTAACACCATTATGGTAATTTTACAGCAATTTACCGGTATTAGTGAGAAAGGAGCTTATGTCAATTTTTTTAAATATAAAATTACATATTAATTCATTTCTATTTTAATTTTTAAAATCAATTAATAATAATTATGCCAAAAATTTTACAGGAAAATTTGCTAGTAAAAATAAATAAATAAATAGATGAAAAAAAAAAAAATCGGCAATCGGAATTCGCCATGAAATTGAAGATCAGGGCATCACTATGTGTGTGTGTCAGAATATATTAGTCTTCAGCTATGTGTGTGTGTGTGTGTGTGTGTTGACCACCCTCTGTCCTTTTTAGCAGTCTCAGAGGTGGGTCCACTTTCTACATGGGCATCAGACAAAATGCTCAATAGAACTGCATTAACTCTCGACTCCAAAAAAGAGAAACATTTCAATTGAGCCTCGATCAATAAAACACATACAAACCCCTCGTTCGCACGCAAACACACACTCGCACGGCCTCCACGTTGCCCCCTTGCCTTTGCTTTTCTGTCAAAAGTTGGTGCTCTGCAGCGTGTGTATGTGTGTGTATATCTATCGAACCCGCAGCAGGAGTTCGAATGCTGTTTATAGACTCTCTTTTACACTCTTTAGACTTCCCTGCACTCACACACACATTGACTCCCTGCAAGGGGCAAACCAACACACATCGATCCCTCTCCGCTCCATGCCTTCCGCCACCATCGCCACCTCTCTCTTCCCTCTCTTAATTGTGGTTTCCTTGCGCTCTGAGGTGGATCAATGGGCTGATGGTGGGGTAGGCCGAGAGAAGCAGGGGGGTAGAGTGGAATCGATCCCCTAGCAGGAGTGTCCCCTCTCCCCTTACCTTCCCCAGGCTCTGGGTCCCCTCCTCCACATTTGCGGCTGCTATGCTAACGTTTGCCTCGATGCTGTCAATCTTCTCCTGCTGAGCCTAAGATGGAAAGACACCAGTTACAGAGCGTTCACACACACATATACATTTAAACTCCATAGCACTCCAGACAGATATGTGTATTTACATGTGTTTGGGTAACTGACAAATGGATGAAGAGAATTAACATTAACAATTATTATTAACAATTATTCATTTAGAAAAAAGTGCCATGTTTTCAGACATGTTTTTCTTCATTTTATCAGACCTTGATAGCATAAAATGAAAATTAATGATCTGGTAAATTGAAAGAAATTAAGAATTATTAGGTGGTCTGTTAATTTTTCTATATTATATTATATTATATTATATTATATTATATTATATTATATTATATTATATTATATTATATTATATTATATTATAATTTACAATACGTTTTTACAGCATGTAAACAATATGTTTGTACACTCACTGGCCACTTTATTAGTTACACCTTACTAGTACTGGGTTGGACCCCATTTTGCCAACAGAACAGTCTTAATCCTTCGTGGCATAGATTCAACAAGGTACTGGAAATATTCTTTAGAGATTTTGGTCCATATTGACATGATAGCATCATGCAATTGCTGTAGATTTGTCAGCTACACATCCATGATGCGAGTCTCCTGTTCCACCTCATCCCAAAGGTGCTCTATTGGATTGAGCTCTGGTGACTGTGTAGGCCATTTGAGTACAATGAACTCATTGTCATGTTTAAGAAACCAGACTGAGATAATTCACGCTTTATGACATAGCAAGTTACCTTGTTAGAAGTAGCCATAAGAATATGGGCACACTGTGGTCATAAAGGAATGGACATGGTCAGCAACAATACTCAGGTAGGCTGTGGCGTTGACATAATTGGTACTAATGGGCCCAAAGTGTGCCAAGAAAATATCCCCCAGTCCATTACACCACCACCAACAGCCTGAACCGTTGATACAAGGCAGGATGGATCCATGCTTTCATGTTGTTGATGTCAAATTCAGACTCAATACCATCCAAATGTTGCAGCAGAAATCAAGACTCATCAGACCAGGCAACGTTCTATTGCCAATTTTGGTGAGCCTGTGTGAATTGTAGCCTCAGTTTCCTGTTCTTAGCTGACAGGAGTGGCACCTGGTCTTCTGGTGCTGTAGCCCATCCACCTCAAGGTTGGACGTGTTGTGCATTCAGAGATGCTCTTCTGCATACCTCGGTGTAAACGAGTGGTTATTTGAGTTACTGTTGCCTTTCTAGCAGTCCAAACCAGTCTGGCCAATTAACTTCTGACCTCTGGTATCAACAAGGCATTTGTGCCCACAGAACTGCCTCTTACTGGACATTTTCTCTTATTCGGACCATTCTCTGTAAACCCTAGAGATGGTTGTCCCTGAAAATCCCAGTAGATCAGCAAGTTTCTGAAATACTCAGAGGAGCTCATCTGACACCAACAACCATGCCACGTTCAAAGTCACTTAAATCACCTTTCTTCCCCATTCGGATGCTCGGTTTGAGCTACAGCAGATCAACTTGACCATGTCTACATGGGTAAATGCACTGAGTTGCTGCCATGTGATTGACTGATTAGAATATTGTGTAAACAAGCAGTTGTCCTTGTGTACCTAATAAAGTGACCGGTACGTGTATACTGTTAAACAAAACAGAACAAAAAAAATATTAAACCAAAGGTTTCATTAGTCAATTTGTTAAATGTAAACATATTTTGCAATTTAGACATATTTTAGGCATATGAGGAAAAAATATATAAGTTGAAGGTGGTCACATTTAAATTTAGATGATGAAAATGCTCTAAGTAGTTTATCAATTGAAACTTCTAGATAAATACAATTAAATACAACAATTTTTGAAAACGCTGTTTAAAATCACTTTTTATGTCAAACTGCATGAAAGAACTTCTATCAATTGTCCAAATATGTATCTACAATGATTTAATGCCAAAACAAATCGAATTCCTATCCCAATGAATGCACAAACACTTCATAAATGGTAAAAAGTGGACAAAGACGAGCTCAGTAATCTTGGTAGTGGGTAGCTGGGGGTTTGAGTGCTGGGGCAGAAGGGTTGATGGGAGGGGTCTGGATGTCAGGGGGTAACAGGGTGGTCTGTCGGAAGCTTATGAAATATTCAAAGAGTGGCAGCTGTCTCTCTGTCTAAATCAGTGTGAGCTCAAAGTAATCACTACACACACATGCACACGTAAACACACACACAATAGAGACTGATGGAAAAATCTTCTTTAACTCTCCAGCAAAGAGTTACATGAGCCTGGCACCTGCTCCTCTATAGCATGTGTTATTGTGAAAAGAAATCTGTTTTTTGCATTGCTCTTTGCAGCTCATGGCGACTGTAAAGTTGAAGTTCCTCTTCCTGTTCATTTTGAAATAATTTGTGAGTATGTACATGTGTCCTTAGTGTGCTTTCTCAGGACTCAACAATAAGGATGGCCTGCTGGCCCAGAGCCAATGTGAGAGGGTTTCAGGTCAGTTGATAAACCGTCTCTATCTGACCAGTGCTGCACTGCCAATAAATCTTACATGTGTTGATCTTCTGTACATGTTCTTATGTCTTGTGGATTTTGTGGAGATATATTGCACATGGCTGATGTGAACTATGCAGATATAAATGTCACCAAATGTTTTGTGGACAAATGTTGGTGTTAATACATTTTGAGACTGATTTGTCATAATCGTGAACGCATCAGAAAAGATGGGGGGGATAGACATCTGGATGGATGGATAGATGGATGGATAGACCGACGGATGGATGGATGGATGAATGGAATATTAGCTAGACAGAAAGACAGACAGACTGATCGATTAATGAACTGACCAAAGGTTAATATATGGATGGATGGATGGATGGATGGATGGATGGACGGATGGATGCATGGATGGATGGAGAGAATAATAGCTAGGCAGAATGACTGGATGGATGGATTGACCAAAAGAGAACTGGATAGAATGAAAGATAAAACAACAGATAGACCTATATATGGATGTATGTATGCATGTATAGATGGATAGATGGTTGGAATAATAGCTAGACAGAAAGACAGACAGACTGATCGACTGATGAACTGACTGACAAAATGAAAGATAGAACAATAGTTGGATGGATGGATGGATGGATGGATGGATGGATGGATGGATGGATGGGTGGATGGATGGATGGACGGACAGAATAAATGCTAGGCAGAAACACAGATGGATGGATAGATTGACTAAAAGCAAACTGGATAGAATGAAAGATAGCAACAGATAGGCCTATACATGGATGTATGTATGTATGTATGTATGTATGTATGTATGGATGGATGGATGGATGGATGGATGGATGGATGGATGGATGGATGGATGGATGGATGGATGGATGGATGGATGGATGGATGGATGGATGGATGGATGGATGGAAAGAAGGAATAACAGCCAGACTGTAAGATCGACAGATTGATCGATTGATGAACTGACCAATGGTTAAATGAATAGAATGAAAAATAGAACAACAGACAGAACAATATATGGATGGATGGATGGATGGATGGATGGATGGATGGATGGAAGGACGAACAGACAGCATAATAGCTAGAAAGAGAGAAAGAAGGATTGACAGATTGACCTAAAGTGAACAATAATCGTGAAAGCATCAGTTAAGATGGAATGTATATATCCAATCAGTTTAGTTAAACTTCTCAAGGATAAATGACTACCAAGGTGAAACCACAGAATGATAAATAAATAGTTGGATAGATAGATAGAAAGTGAATGAAAGTTAGACCTATACATGGATGTATGAATGGATGGATGGATAGATGGATAGACAGATGGAATAATAGATTTATTGATTGATTAATTGATCAAAGGTTAAATGAACAGAATAAAAGATAGAACAATGAATGGACCGATTTATGGACGGATGGAAAAATAGATAGCTAGAAAGAGCTTTACAATGATGAATGGATAACTTGATAGCTAGACAGAAAGACAGATAGATACATGAATGGATCAAAAGCTAACTGGACAGAACGACAGAAAGATATTACAACAGGTAGACTAATACATTATGGATGGATGGCTGGAACGATATCTAGCTAGACAGAACAGAAAGGTGGACAAACAGACGGATAGACAGAAAGTTGTTTTTGTGTCATAATATTACTATTATTATGTCAAGTCCAATTAAGCTGCTGTCTCTGTTGGTGAAATAATCTTCAGTCAGAAAAAAACACGAGCCAAAACACTCATAACTAATCAGAATCCTATAAGCATTTATGCATTAGTCCTCCACAAACACCCTGTAAACAGGCTATTTTAAGCCGCTCACTAATGACTGGCTACGAAAGCTATTGATGGCTTTCTTTTCTCTGTCTCCTTCCCTCAGGAGTAGACAGTAATCAGCACCGTCTGCTCACAAGCTGCATGGAGACCCTTGAGAGCACACAGTCACACAAGCAGACCTCCTGGGCTCATCTGAGGCTCAGTGTTAACCGAATAAACTATACCGTGGGTGTCCTCTACTGAGAGGAGAGCGCTAATAAGGCTGGCTGTCATCATATTATACTTACCATCATCCACATCCCATCATCGCTACACAACAGGGTGTCAAGTGAATAGAGACAGACAAGATCAATCGTTACTGATATTAAGCTTTTGTATTTGTGGGCCTGAATGAGCTGAATAGATGGAGATAAACAGATGAATAGACTTTTGTTTATATTTATATAGTAATGTTTGTTTTTGTTGTAGCTTTTTACTACCGGGTAAAATCTTCTGCTTTTCAAGCCTGCATTTATTTGTTCCAAAGTACAGCAAAAGCAATAGTAACACTTTAGAATAATGGACCATTAGTTAATTTATTTACTAACATTAACTAAGTATCAATATTCTTGTAAAGCATTAATTAATCATAGTTCAACATTAAATAAAGGATTATTAAAATCCAAAGTTGTGCTTGTTAGTTAATGCAACATAACTAACGTTATTTAACTTAAATAACATTAACTAACACTAACAAGGATACACACATACCATAATAAATGTTTTACTAATAGTTTGTTCGTGTTGGTAAATACATTAACTACAGTGACATTAACTGATGGATCATTATTTTAAAGTGTTATCAAAATCAATTACATTTTAAAGTGTTTTTCTATTTAATATCAGATTTTCTTGAAAAAATATAGAAATAAAATAGATTAAAAATGTAAAATAAATAGTGACATAAAATAACTGTTTAAAAACAAATTCTAAAATAATTGTTATCTGCCTATTAAAATAATTTCTGAAAGGTCCATGTGATTGCAGTAATGATGCTAAAATTTAACTCTGAAATCTCAGAAATTAATTTAATTTGAAAATAAATGAAAAAAGAAAATAGTTATTTAATATAGTGAAAATATTCCTAAACTTTTCGCTGTACTTTGGATCAAATAAATGTAGTGGTAATGAAATTATTTTAATTTGAAGTCAAACTAAATGAAAATGGAAAATGTTTACTTACTAAAATAAAATAAGTTTAGTTTATATTTATAATTTCCAGTCATTCAAAATGTGTATACATTTCTATAAATAAATAAATGTTTGAATTAAAAAAAGAAAATCTAAATGAGAAAACCGAGGCTCACATTTGCAATTACTGCATTATTTTTCACACAGATTTCCTACAGGGAAATTTAGATGCATGATACCAATATTCAATAATTCATTTATTTTCTTTTCGGCTTAGTCCCTTTATTAATCTGGGGTCGCCACAGCGGAATGAACCGCCAACCTATCCAGCATGTTTGTTGCAGCGGATGCCTTTCCAGCCACAACTCATCACTAGGAAACACCCATACACACACACACATGATGGACAATTTAGCTTTACCAATTCACCTGTACCACATGTCTTTGGACTGTCATATCAAACTGGAGCACCCGGAGGAAACCCACGCCAACACGGGGAGAACATGCAAACTCCACACAGAAATGACAACTGACCCAGCCGAGGCTCGAACCAGCGAGCTTCTAGCTGTGAGGCGATCGTGCTACCCACTGCGCCACCATGATGCCTGTGACACCAATTATTTTATTTTTTTAGCACAGAAAGACCCAAAAAGGAATAAGATTTTTCACAAACTCTCCTAGATAGACACATTTGAATCTAAAGAATGTAATATAATTTAGAAACACATTTTAGGAGTTTAAAACTGTATCTGTACTTAATGTCCAATTCTTCTTCTACATATTATTATTATTATTATTATTATTAGCTAGTTTGTTATTTAGCAATGAAAATTAAAATTAATTTCTAAATAAATACGCTACTGGTCAAAAGTTTGGGGTCATTTTTTATTGCTGTTCATTATTGCTTTTATTACTACCAACATTAATAATATTAATATTATTATTAATAAAATAATTTATATTAAAGTGACTTCTGAAAGATCATGTGACTCTAAAGACTGGAGTAGTGAAGCTGAAAAAAAACACTGGAATAAATTCATAAATTAAATATAAACTACTTTTGAACAGTTATTTTATAGTGCAATCACATTTCACAAATGTATTATTTGTACTGTATTTTTGATGAAAAAATTGCAGCTTTGGTGAGCAGGAAACGCTTATTTTAAAACATTTAAACATCCTACTGACTGCAAACTCTTGACCGGTAGTGTATATGTCTAAAAAAACATTTCAAAATAAATCTGAAGACAGGCTTGATCTCCTCTTTTCTACCTGGCATCCAACTGCATGCTGTACTAATAATGGCTGTTATAAGGCATAGATTCTCATTAATCCTTGCTGGTTAGTACATGGCTGACAGACTGTCACCAATCTCTGTATGTCTTCTCAATCACACGCACACACACACACACACACACACTGATGAGATCAATACCACCTTGTTGGCTTTCAAGAGACAAAGCCATTTGTCTGACAGCTCTGCCAAACCTAAGGGCTTTGGTCAGCACCCTTTATAAAACACATGTACACCATAAATACTTTCTTGCTGTGTCTTTCTTTTAAAAAAACAAAGAATGAATTGTTTTCATAGATGTGCGATACTTACATGAACAATAGTGGAGAACTCGTTCACTAAACCATTCAGTTGCAGCAGGTCCTAAACAAACAAACCACAACAATCATGCAAAACACTGCAGGTAGGGTAATGTAAGTAGTAAATGTAGTAATAATAGTTACCACCATACTTCTATGAATGATTGATCACATTAAAGGGTTATTCACCCAAAAATGTATATTCTGTTATTGACCATAATCTCATTTCCCTAAGTCTTAACATTCAAATGAAAAATAAAATAAAGACCAAGCTTTCAAAATGAACAGGTGAATGAAAAAGTACCCAAATATCTGTTTGCATGCGTTACCTCAGCTAAAGAGTCCCAGGACTCTGCGGCGTTCTGTTCTGAAGGGATTTCAGGCAGGAGCAGCTGTGTTTGAGTGACAGGGAAACCAGAGACACCTGTGTCATCCTCACCTGAACAATTACATCAAAGTCAAAATGCTTGCCAAATCAAATAAAAATAAGCACAGACTGATTAACCTCATAAAGCAGAGACACATACTGTGTGATGTTTCTGCAACAGTGGCAATAGCTTCGTTAAAGTTTTGCCTGTTGACAGTATCCGAGTGAATCTGGAGAAACTCTTGAATGGCAGCAGAGGCTCGATCTCTGATTGGCTGAACGAGTTTCTCCAGAGCTTCAGCATCAACACTACGAACTCGTCCACACAACTTCTCCATCTCTCGCAGGTTAGATCGCAGCTGCTGCAGGGACAAACATTAAACATCTTCTTTATAACTGGATTTATGGTTATATTCAAAATCTCTATATAGTATTTTTTTTCTTCTATACAAACTGGACTGAATATTGTGAATTATTTTGTAATAACTTTTAAAGACCCAAAAATTCTGGCCTAGAACTGCCAAATATTTCAATTTGCACCTGCAGTCTTAATGTAAATATTTTTATTTTATTTTAGTTTCAGTAAAAATAAACTTTATATTGTCACATTTACAAATTTCTAAAAAAATGCCTACATTTTTAAACAAAACAAATATGCACAAAAGCTTGCACATCACAAATATACCCCAGGCCTATTTTAGCTATATTTATTGTTAGTGATGATGCAGAACTATCAATCAAAGTAGCGTGATCAGAGTTATAACCCTTTTGGCACACAGTTTGATTTTACTGAATTGGAAACAAAAAGATCCTCCCAGTTGCTCCACATTGATAAAAAAATGTCATGTCTGCCTACAACTTGAGAAGCTCAGACTTTCATTCAAAATTAAATTTCTATGTAATATGGAATCCATTTATTGAGTATTTTTACAAGAGAGCAGTGATAGAACCCTAGTAGATAAACCTCAAATTCCCCCTCATACTTTTTTTGTCTTCCCCCCACTTTTTTGTACTCTTTTTATGTTACAACTTCTTGTTTAAAAGAAAGAAAAAAAACATATACATGTTGAAAAGTTATAATTCGTACTGATGTAAAAAAAATTAATAAAGAGATTGTTTAAAAAAAATATTTAAATGGCAAAAAAATAAATAAAAATAAAAAAGCTTGCACATCAATCTAAAAGGGGGCTCAGTCTAAAAACAAAAAGTACAAAAATATACAAAAAGGAGGCAACATCAAAGCTCCAAAAATAATGAATTTACTCATTTACACAAAAATTACAAATTTAAATGTGAGAGTCTTTAAAGTTAATAATTTCATATTTTTGGAGCTTTGCTGTTGCCGCCTTTTTTTACATTTTTAAATACAAATTTCTAAAGTTAAATGATTTCCTAAACATAAAAAATTGTTTAAATTTGTCATTAAATTTGTCAGATTGTTTATAGGATATTTAATAATGGAAACTAGGGTTGCACAATATATTGAAAATTATCGTTATCAAGAAAATAGTATATGGGATATCCATATCTCAGGGATGTTCAATAAATTTAATTAATTTGATGTGCCAAGCATTTGTGTGCTGCATGCATAGGTTGTTTATCCAAATCTGACCATCAAATCTGATGGGACCTTACTATCTATATTCCCATAACTTAAAGTTAGTAATATGGTAAGAAATACTGTTTTAGCAAGATGCAACAACAATATTGCATATTGCATGCTTTCCCAGTATCGTGTAGCCCTAAAAAAAATTGTCTCTATTATTTTTAAAGATAAAGAGGTTAAATATAACACACTTCACTGAACTGGATTATTCACTGAACTTTTTAGAATTTCATAAATTTAATAGTCCTGGATATCATCATTTTAAAATTGCCTGTTATATCTAGGTTGTATATGCACAACAGAGCCCTATAATGATTTATTTTCTCATTAATTACAAACCAGACCTTGACGAGAACCAGAAGTTATAGATTAAAAAACAGGTGCTTTGTCAGGTCCTGTTGACTCATGTCCAGAAGCAAACATCTATAAGTCATTACAGATCAATTCATACATATTGAACAAAGAGGTCAAAGTTAACAGGCAGCCAATCAAACTGTTCCACATGACTGCACTCATTTCACACTTAGAATAATCAGACTCATAAAATCATTCTTCATAACTAAATCACACAAGACATTAGAAGTTAGCTTTTCAATGAGAATGAAGGCACTAAGGATCTCAGAGGCAAATATAATTAATATAAATCTTGGTCAACAACAGTAGGGCTGGAGTGGATATCTAAAAAATTATTTTACTTTTTTTTCATATCAGAAGATATAATTAATTGAGGATTCATTACTTATGATTTAAGTTTAAAAAGAGATTTTTAATCCCGAGTGTAAGTAGTAGAAACCAATCACCGAATTGTTAAATATAAAGGTATGTGTGTGAATGAGTGTGTGTATAGATGTTTCCCAGTGATGTGTTGCAGCTGAAAGGGCATCCGCTGCGTATAACATATGCTGGATAAGTTGGCAGTTCATTTTGCTGTGGTGACCCCCAGATTAATAAAAGGACTAAGCCGAAAAGAAAATAAATAAATGAATAAAAACTGAGTTGTGTGTTTTTTTTTTTTTTAAATGTACATGTCAGTTCAAATGTAATCAAACCTAAATTTGCACAAAGGACTAACCAGTCTTTGTGGACAATCAGCTGTGTCCATTTCTGCTTTAAACATAAACAGTATATTAAACAATTATCAAACACATTTGTAGTATAAAAGAGATATTTGATGATAAAGGGACTAATCCGACAGAAAATGAATGAATGAATGAATATTATCAGAATATCAAAATCAACTGTAAGCGGTAGATCTTTCTTATACCTACCTAAACTCTGGAACAGCCTTCCTAGCACAGTTCGAGAGGCAGACAAACTCTGGCAGTCTAAAGTTAGATGAAAGTGCCCGTGAACCGAAAGCTTCGATTATTATTCTTTTCTTACTGTGACGCAGTTCCTAGAGAAACTAAATTTTAAATAGGCGTGACTTGTTTTTTCTACCGCGGGCTGAATGGACTTAGTAAAGTAGGCATTTCATTCGGAAAGATCAGGAAAAGGGTTTGGGGAGAGTTATTATAACTTAACAGACTCCTCCTGCTCATCATTTCTGTTTGTTGTCAAAACTGACAGTTGGAGCAGCATTAGCCACGCCCATTAACTTAAAATCACGAAATCTGCTAATTTAACTGAAAACAAACAGGAAGTGCATTTCAGATTTAGGTTACATATTAGAAGGGCAAATATTTTTTTCCTTTCTTAATGACATGCACAGATGAATTGTTCATCACAAAATTAGCAATGCAAGCTAACAAAATCATATGGTTAGTTTTGATTTCTTGGGGACTTTAAAGACACATCTCTTTGCATTAGCATACACATAAAACACAAATGCTTTTGAAATCCAAATCCTCTAAAGGATTGTTAGGCTGCAATAATTAGGGCTACCAGAGGCAGGAACACTTCCCAAAAGACATTATAATTTCAACGGCATCTATGCTTATGCTAGTCTGCTTTTCTTTATTGCAAGCTCTCCATAATCCTGGAACAGGTCGTATCCTGAGCAGATGCTGTGGTGGTCATGGAGGAGTGGCAGACAAGTCTCTGCATTGATCCTGTGGGCCAGACTGAAAACCATACCTGTCAACATTGGGATGTGAAAATAACGAATATGCTTACCATAATAAGGGATTCCCCTGACCCCCCCCCCCCCCCCCCCCCTAAAAAATTCCCCAAATTACTAAACATGTTCTTTTGGAGCGGTTTCGTTGTAAAATAAACAGTTAAATGGTCAGTAATATGTTTTATTATTATTTACAAAATAAAAAATAAATATATACATTAGCAGCAAATACTTAAGCAAACAGTTCAGCTTATTAAAATGAATAGCTAATATAAAGAAACAGAATCAAGCTAACAAATCCCATTAGCCGTTTCTTCACTGTATAACTTACACATTCTCAATAAAGAGCAACGAATGAATGATTTATTTATATTTTTTTGGTTTGATTAAATTAAATAAGAGGTGTAACTTTAAAAATGCACACATCTAAGGTTATAAGGAAAGCAGCTGACTGCTTTCCTAACTGTTTATGCTCCTTTAGGACAAAATTACTTGTGTTTAAAAATAAAAAACCCTACCAAGATCGACATCTTTAGATATAATTATTAGTTATATGTATATCTATTTACACACGCACCCAAAACCCAGACTTTTGCTCTGCTTCAAATCAAGTATACAGAATCCGTTTAAGAAACAGCGTCTATTTATCACTATGGAGTGCGTCAGCTGAGAGTCATGCAGACTGTTTTGAGGATTGCATATGAAGCGGCGACGGCACCTGTAATGAAAATGAAGGGAATCGCGTGTAAAACTAGTCTTTTCACAACTCATCCAAAGCATATTGTTTAGTTTTAATTACATTTTTGACTGTTGTACGCTGTAACATAACTTAAATAATTCAGCATAGTGATATGGAACTGACATGCGGTCAAGACCTGCCTGGAGCTACTTGATCAGTTTGGTTCCCTGAAAATATTAGCACACCTTAGACATTAGAATCTACATGAATCTAATCAGAATCAAGCATTCAACAGTTTAAATCATCTTTTTTTGCCCAGCCCTAGTCAATACACACTACTCTCCCCCTCTCAATCTCTTCTATAGGTGTGTTATGAGAGCAGTCTTAAGGGTTTTTGATCTCTTGCTCTCCTTCTTTCCATCCCCGGGGAGCTACTTTAACAATGTCTGTCTTGTTTCCATCTATTGTCAGTCGCCCACATCTCGCTGACACAGAAACACTTGCAGGCTTTCGTTCACTCTCTGCAGTGCCGGACACAGGAAAGCTCTCTGGCGTCTCTGGAGGAACGAGACCTGGGTGCTGAGGTCACACACACACACTCACAGTACATAACACACTCCCAGGACTGTCCCGCGAGAGCCCCGGACACACTCTCAGAGACATTAACACACAGGTTACACGCTTGTCTGGCCATTAGGTAGAGAAAAGACATCACACGTACACCATGCAGTACACCAGAGGCCTGAGTCAAACATTACTTAATATATATAGACACATCCTACAGCTCAATCACAACAGGATAAAGGTATGGGAAATTTGTGAAAGCACAGATTAAAAGGGGTGGTCACGTCGAGAATGATGACTATAATAACTATATTAGCATCCATACAAGTGGATGATATCATTCAGTTTATTTTTGTGTGCACTGCAATTGTGGTGATTGGTAATGTTTATATCGTTCACTGGCTGGAAAGATTGGATTTGAAAACAGTGTGTAAAGTGTTTTGTTTTGTTTTTTTACAGTTAGAATGTTTTTATAAACTATATCTTATCTCTATAAATTGATCCCTTTATGGTGATTGTTCTCAATTTAAGGGACCGCCCTACTATACATCCAGCACAATATGGCGCAAAATGTGTTTGGCCCGATTTGCTAATTTCAGACCAGCACAACAGTAATTTTCACGTTTTGTGCCACGTTCTTTATATTACAAATCTATTTGCGCTACTTTGTGGACTCACTGGTGTGCCGGTCTATAAAGGAGGTGTGTTAGGACTAGCCTGATCTCACGAGAAAACGTAAGCATTTTACATTTTGTCAGTTTAGTGGCTAATTCAGTCGTACAAAATTGTACGAATTTAAAATGGAGGCGTGGCACCTAACCCCACCCCTAAACCCAACCGTCATTGGAGGATAAGCAAATCGTACTAAATTGTATGAATTCATACAAATTAGCCACTAAATAAAAAAGTTACGAATTGCCGTGTGTTGGTTAAGACACACTGTTGGCAGGTTGCTATTTTGAAGAACTGAAATTGACTGCACCATTGACCAACTAAAACCTGGTCTAAAGTCCAGCGCAGAGTGCATTAGTTATGCACCTATGCGTGTCCAAAATGCTTACACATTGCTTATTACACACAAGATGTACAGCAATACACGAACATCTTTACAAATGAACAAAATAAAGGATTAAAAAGTTAAAATAATTATTATTTTCTACATAAATACAAAAACCACTGCCTCCATTCCATGTCGGGGGGGCTTTCAGTTCATGCATGACAATTTGCAATTGTATAATGTTATTATTATCAGCAGTATTATTTATTATCTGCATATTTATAGTTGTTTTAATAAAGAAAAAGTTGAGATTTGTCCACCTGTCGGGTTTTGGAGATGTCTGTATCACCATAAGGGGCATCAGAATAGGACATGTGTTTGGGCATAACTTATTTGACCACACTTTATGAACCATTATAAACAAATATTGTTAATTTGTTTGTTTGCTGGAAATTAGAACTGAATTTAGAAATAGTTTTAAAGCACATCTTTGCGCTTAACAAACTAAAATAAATATGTAGGCTAATGGATGTTTTCAGCTGACTTTCCTAGATCGTTAAAATGTAGCCCTAAATGTGCCTTTTTTTTTTTTTAATAGTTTTGTTTAATTTAAATGAATAATTCACCAAATAATAAAAAATTCTGTCATCATTTACTCTCCCTTCACTTGTTCAAACTTGCTGGTAACTGGAGACTTAATGACTTCTATAGTATTGTGTTTTTTTCCTACTATTAAAATCAATGGGTCCCAGCAACCAGGGTCCTTTAAAATATCTTCTTTGTTAGGCTTAAAACCACATGGGGAGCATGAATGATGAAGTAATTTGAATTTTTGGCTGAACTATCCCTTTTAGTTTAACATTC
Source organism: Danio rerio (assembly GCF_052040795.2). Lineage (NCBI taxonomy): Eukaryota > Metazoa > Chordata > Actinopteri > Cypriniformes > Danionidae > Danio > Danio rerio. The sequence continues at coordinate 31,728,671 of NC_141036.1, read as the reverse complement.
CTTAAACTGCATCTTTTTCTTTATTGCATATTATTTATTGTTATTTACAGCAGAACTATTAAAAGAAGGAATATACAGAAGACTAAAAATCCATATGCATAAAGGCATGTTTTTTTTTTTCATTTAAAGTCAGTTTTTTTTTATTTTGCCTTTATTGTGATTGGACAGTACAATGACAAAAAAAAATGTTGGAAAAAGTTGGAAGGAAGAACTGAAAAAGTTCCATGAGCCAGGAATCAAACTTGTGAAGCTCGAAGTGCAATAACACAACATGTCTGTGCACTGCCTACATGGCTATTAGCACCAAAAACTGTTTGTTTTTATCATTTTTATGCATCTATGCAATTTTTTTCTCACTGACCCCAAACCTTTGAAAAAGTATACTTTAACAAACAAATAGTTTATAACTAAACTACAGACATAACCTAATATATCCCATAACTGTTTAAAATTGTATAAATTGTTAAGATTTTTGGAAATTCTCTGATATGTTCAAGCCTTCTTAGCTTTGTTATATGCAGCAACAAAATAACAAATCATTTCTATGAATGTTATTGTTTTACAACTTTAAATGCAGTTTTCTGAATGAAAACAATAGCTGTTATCATTCTGTTGCAGTTTTAATATACCTGGACCGTGCGGCTGGAGTTGATGTGCTCATGATGAAGTTTGTCCCACTGTCTGTTTCTCTGAAACTGCAACAAGAAAGCTCTGTTAATATCACATCTTAAACCATTTATACAAATGTTTTATATTCTCGAAAAATAATTCAAAGAACATCTAGGTTGCCATGGTTATACAACCCCCCAATATTCTATTATCCTATTATAAGTTCCTCAAACAGGCAGACAGAGGAGAGAGATTCCCTATGGTGACCACACACATGGCTCTCTCTGTTCTCCATATGCCGAGTTTTGGGTGTGATTTGCTGAGATTTGCTGTCGCTGTGCATGTGTTTGTACCTTTTCTATGTTGTGCTGGTGCTGGTGCAGTCTCTCCAGGTCAGTAGGGATGGCCACTTTAATAAATTTCTGAATGGGGGGTTCGAGACGCCGGAGTGGAAGTTTACCAGCCTCGTCCGCCATCATCAGCCTCTCTTATAAGGTCACAAGATTAATGCATCCATCCATCTATACCCAGCCTTGCTCTGAAAGATGATATTAACTCTCATAAACTGCAAGTGAAAATATAAATATTATTATTTCTTTAAAAATAAACAAATGATTATGGGGATTGATCACACAAAAATTATAATTCTGTCATGTACCCACACTCCACTTGTTCCAAACGTGAGTTTGGTTATTCTGTTAAACACAAAAGGGAGGTTTTGAAGAATGTTAGAGTCCAGTAGCCCTTGGCTTCCACAGAGGTAAAGTTGGTTTTATATTCGCACATTCGTTCAGTGACAACTTGTGACACAATCCCTATATAGTTTACCACAGCACTTAGAATATTCGGTCTGAAATAACCTGCAAGTGTGACTTGAAAACAACATTAACACTGTTTATTTGACTGTGAACAATGACGTGCTTTGATAGCCATTGACTGCTGATATTATTTCAGTATTTAGATAATACTTTTATGAAATTATTTTATAATGGGAAAAGTCTAAATGTGCGAACATGAAACCAACTTTATGGCTTCCATTGTATTTTTGTCAATTTCAATGGATGTCAAAGGCTGCTATTTTTCAACCTATTTTCTTCAAGATATGTTTTGTGTTCAACAGAAAAAAAAACTCATAAATGTTTGAAACCACGTTAGGTGAGCCTTTTGGGTGAGCTAAAAGTAGCAAAATAACATATTGAGTCTTTATCTAGAATAGTTTAATGGTCATTTCATGGAATTTTTATATAAGCTTTACCATGGCATTGTACTCTGAGGTGATTCCATATACTTCACAATTTTATTATGTTGACGTCACATGTGTAGAAATCATGTTACAATTAAGCTACTAAACTGTTACTAAACTACAACAAGTCAATAGGCTATCATGTCAAATGTTAAAAACAACACGTTTAACGATACGAGGATGTTAAACTACATGACAAAATAGAATTGCGTGGTCACATTATCTTATGCCATATACTACAAAGAAACAAAATCCCTCGGGTAAATAGCTGTGTACAAGTTCAGCTAAGTTAGCTTGCCTCACTTAACAGAGACTTTCAGCTCATTGTGCCACATATGCTGACACTTTCGTCTGTAGTTTCACACAACTCTTTCCTTACCTGTCGAATTAAACAACTGGTAAACTGCGATATCCTGCTGTCGATGATTTTAGTCGCTGTCAAGAACTTTGTGTATTTGTAAACAGTGGTTTCGCTTTGTGCTGTGTGCAACGCCTAAATCTGTCCGACTAAACGGAACCATTATTTTAACGAAGTTAACGTGCAGAGCGAACAGTGGATGATTATCAACCAAAGCTTGTGATTATTAGAACAAAATATTGTAACAATAATAATATTGTGAAATATCATTCTAAATTCAATTAATTGTTTTCTATGAGACTGTATTATGTGTATAGCATCTTTACACACCAGTCTTCAGAAATAATTCTGATACTAAAATTATGGTTTATTGTAAATTATTTGTATACAGGCTGTTATTATTTGTTATTTTTATTATTATCACCAATGTTTGTGTGTGTGTGCGTGCGTGCGTGCGTGCGTGCGTGCGTGCGTGTGTGTGTGTGTGTGTGTGTGTTTGTGAAACAATTTCTTTGACTTTTCATGATTCCTTGATGAAGATAAAGTAACAACGTAAAAGCATATAATTAAAGTATTTAGCAACAGTATTAATGCATTTTATGTTACTTTTAATATGTAATAAAAAACTGTATATTACAGAGGAAAAATGGAATAGTATATGTTTTCCATAAAACATAGGCTGGATGAATAATAAGGCTTGAGTAATGAGGCAGAAAATACAGCTTTGAATCACAGGAATTAATAACATTTTAAACGCAAAAGAAATACATTTAAATTGAAACAATACCTCACAATATTACACATTTTAGAGCATTTCGGATGTAATAAATAAATTCCTGGTGAGCAGAAGAAACTTAAACATTTCAAGATCAACTTTCCAAACTTTTAAACAGGAGTGTAGCCTATATACAACATATGAATATTTTCAAAATAATACTTTTTTTATCAGTGCATGAAATTGTTCAAAGAAAAAAAAGGGATTTTGTCATTTATCAACTTAAAAACAATTTGTATATAGTGAAAAATTACAGATTTCAGAGGAATGAAGTGCCTTTCTCATGAGCAGTCAGGATTCATATCACTGTAAAACCCAAAAAGTTAAGGTAACTCAAAACATTTGAGGAAACCGATTGCAACAAACCATGTAAGTTCACAAACTAATCCTAATGAGTACTGTGAACTTAATCTATTTAAGAAAACGAAGCAATTTGAGCACAGTAAACCCCACTAAATGAAGAGAACCCAAACCAACTGAGTATTGTAAAACCCAATAAGTTAAGGCAACTCAAACCATTTGAGGAAACCGATTGCTACAAACCACTTGAGTTAAACTAATGTATATGAGTTCTATAAACTTACTTCATTTAAGTTGAAGTAATGAGGTATTTAATAAACTAATTTCTTTTAACACTGAGTTCAAAACTCCTTTCAAATGAGTAGAATTAACTTTCAGTAAATTTTAAGTTAACTACACTCATTTCATTTGATAAAGTTGACTGCTGGGTTTTACAGTGAAGTCAGTATGGTCACTGAGCTAAGTAAAAAGGCACAGTACATCACTGCTTCCACATGCTAAGAAAGTCTTAAAACAATTTAAACAGAAAGGGATACCAGAAAGATATTAGATAACAACAGAATTACATCATAGAGTCAGGGGACTTCACAAATACCACTCTTTACATTCTGAGTTAGTTTACTTTGTGTTAGATTTACCTTTTTTGTATTATGGGTAATGGACGTGTTTGAGCTAACCCTTTAAATGTGCAATATGAGTTACATAATTCACTGTGTATGTAAATAAATTAGGAGATTTGTTTGAGATAATTAAGGTTGAGACACTCTGCACACCTGCTCTTCCCTCAGTGCCTCAATGATCAGTGTTTCCGGCTTTAGTGAACACCAGCGGATTAACCACATGTGAGCACTGAGATCCAACCAAAGCCCACTGTGTGCCTCTTCCCTCCCTCCCTCCTTTTCTCCCTCTCTGGGTATATCTTTATTTCCGTGTCTCCCAAAGGCTTTATGAAAAGCTCTGGGTCTATGGGTTTATTTTCCAGCCACACACATAAGTACACAAACAGAAAGAGATTTCAGTTCATAAGGAAACAACAAAGAAATTACCCACACAGCTTGAAAAGCCACAGTGCAGACTAGTTTCATAAGCTTCTTTAACAGTATAAACCACCACATCTACATGACTGATAATCACTCCTCTGCTCTCCAAATGACTGATTACTATCATAATAATAAGAAATATAAAGAACTCAAAGAAAGAAAAGGTTTGCATATTATAAAGTTTTTGTGTGTATGTATGTGTAGAAGCTTATTTATTTATGCATTATATGTACATATGTGTAACATAAACAATATATTGTATTATAACATTAATATTTATACGTATAATTATAGACTGCGAAACAAAAAATACACAAGACAATTATCAATTTTAGCTTATTTTAATGTAACTTGCTGTGTCCTTGTAATAATTTGAATAATAATTTCTATACTTATATATGTGCCTGCGTCAATTTACAGAAAATATATTTTATAGGCTAACGTACATACATTGAACATATTAATATAGATACATAATAGTGACAGGCGATGCAGTGGCGCAGTGGGTAGCACGTTCACCTCACAGCAAGAAGGTCGCTGGTTCGATCTTCGGCTCAGTTGGCATTTCTGTGTGGAGTTTGCATGTTCTCCCTGCGTTCATGTTCCTCTGGGTACTCAGGTTTCCCCCACAGTCCAAAGACATGCGGTACAGGTGAATTGGGTAGGCTAAATTGTCCGTAGTGTATGAGTGTGTGTATGTTTGCAGGTTGCGGCTTGAAGGGCATCCGCTGAGGATAAGTTGGCGGTTCATTCCGCTGTGGCGACCCCAGATTAATAAAGGGACTAAGCCGACAAGAAAATTAATGAATGAATGATAGTGCCTACCTTAGTGACAACCTAGAGACCATTAGAAACACCTTAGAAACAAGCAAACACAATTCCCCATCAACTGCATAGCAAGACTCAGTAAACCACCTAGAAAAGGCTTAGGCTGTATTAATTAATGATGATGCACATTTGTAATGGTGTCCGAAACCAAATGGATATTCTGAAGAGCACTCAATCAATCTCACAATCAGAAGATATTTAAGAAGATATTATTTAAAGCAACTTTTGAATTTATGACAGAAATCAACATACATTGTTTAATTACTAGACAGCTCGTGCTAAGTCACGAGGCCTGACCAAGAAATGGTAAATGCAATCTGATCGCATTTAACCACAATCAAAGCACAAAACGGCATCACTTCTGGCGCACTGAGCACTCGATTTTAAGCACTCGATGTGTTTCACTCCTTCATAATATCAATTTCTCCTAAAAAAGGATTTCTTTAACATATTTTCCTTCTAAAGATTTATTCCCATACGGTCTTATAAAAGCTGTTAAAATATGGTATCAAATGCAATAGCATACCCCTTTGAAGTAACTAAAAAACCAAATTTATCTAAAAATTCTGTGGTGAATAGTAAATGAGGGTATGGGGGCAACAATACCCACAATGCACTGCGAGAGTTCGCGCGCCGAATAAATAATTTCCGCGTCTGACTGACCAAGCCTGGACCAAGCCCACGACATCAACAGCGGAGTCCTGTCAGTGTAAGTTTCGAAATAAATTATTTTAGAATAGTTAAATTAACGTTGGTACCCATGAAAGAAATAAGAATGCTTTGTTTCATTACTAATAATAACGTTAGATAGCTTGTTACGTGTTAAATAACTAACGTTATCACAGAAATGAATTTGTCTGAAAAGCACAAACAAAACAGCATTTTCCCGGTGCATTTAGTGGACTAGCCTACATTAGTGGACTAATGTTGAGAATAGTGAAGGAGGGCATAGGAGGAGGCAATTTCTTCCACCTACAGAACAACACCTTAGCAGCATTGCAGAACACTTTAGCAATCCCTTACACCCTAGTAAACTGCACAACAATATCCTAGCAACCACCCAGAAATAACAGTGTAAAAACCCCGAAACACCCTAATTAACATCAAGCAACCCCCTAGCAACCTCTTTCTGTCATTCTGTTGCTTTCTATATTGTCTGTCATACTAAATTTCCCTTAGCTTTTTTGAACAACTTATAACTTCCATGGTACAAAATATTATGTCATTATTATCTTTGGCTCAGGAAAATACACAAACACTAAAAATGCATGGAATATTCCAACTGTTGGGGTGTATTAATGGATAATTTTTAAAGGGCTCAAATTTTGGACTGTTTACCAGAAGCAAAATAGGACATTTGTGTCTCCAGACTGTGCCTGTGAAGCGTCAGGTCAAAATTCTCATCAATTTATTTAATATACCTAAATAAAAATGTCAATTTTCAGAGGAAATTGTTGCTGTTTTTTTAAAGTTTTTTAAAGTTCTCCCCCCTACATTTGGGGCATTTCGCTTCAGAGAAGGATAATCAGGTCGTATGTCAAGATGAACACAGCAAAATGACAGACGTCAACTCTGACACAATGAAACAGAGACCCACAGTCACAAATACCTCAATAAGATGAATAAGCCCCACACACAACTGCCTTAACAGTGTTTTCTGCACACACACATGGATGTTTGCTGTTTGTGCTCATCCACTTTCTGCAAAGTGAGAGAATGCCCTTCAAATAGTAAATATGCTGTTGCATAAAGATCCATTATAGTGAAGTTTCTGTTCAAAGTAAACCTGATTTAAGGTCCACAAACTGGGAGTCCCGTCATGTGATTGATGTGTCCTTGTTTATAGTTATGCAGCTTTGCTGATTCCAGCGATAATTATGTAGCTAAAACAATATAGTTTTAAATGCTGTAAAAATACAAAGTGTACCACTTACTACTTCTTGAAGTGCAGCTGATCACAGAGAGTTGGAACAGATCTTTTTAATCCCAGTTCTTTGCAAATTCTGTTTTGTGGTCATTAGGTTTTTGTCGATAGACGATGCCATCATCTATCGCCAATGGCCAATAAACATCACGATACTGAGCGAGGATCGTAGTCCTCCACCCTGCCCCCTTCGCAGCAGCAACCCACTCGCAAAAAATACACACTTAGGTCCCGTTTACACTAACATGTCTTAAGTTTTAAAAAGGCATGAAACACTGGCGTTTCATCTAGCATTTCTGAAAAGCTCTCCTTCCGCACTATACCGCTGAAAACACACATCACGTGACCACAAGCACACACACATGCACATACATGCATGCACTACAGTGTATGCGCACGTCTGAGCTCCAGGCAGTCAACGGGTGCTTTGAGCACAAAACCCCAAAGAGCAGTGGATGTCCGATAGTTTATCAAGGATGTCCGGCTGGATTGCGTCTCGCTATATTTGTTAAATGTGATATTTTTTTAATCATGTCTCTATCTAAGGACTCTTCTGTCTTCTGAATCTATCAGGTAACGTGTCAACGCATCAGTACACTGCTTCAATCTTTTGTTTTCCTGCTTGTACTCAGTAATTTTAGTGAAAACCTCAGATACTGTTGGTTGGTTGCTGCTGTTGGTTGTACACCTTTTTTACCAACCAACTTTTTCGACACCATTATAATGACACAGATCACTCTACCTATTCATGCCAGAGTCCTGTGAAAAAAGTGATTGACAGGTGGTAATTTGTGTGTAACTTCTCTTTATTTATTTATGGTTTGGTTATGGGTAAAACAAAGACCATGCGCGTTAGGTAGTTGAAACTAGGCTACAGTAGGCTACAAATAATTACTTCATTATCAATTAATTAATTCAAAAATAATTAATTCACCGCTGCCTACAACGTCAATGCCATCGTCCATCGCGATGCTTCATATTAGACATCGCCCAATGCTAGTGGTCATTATAATACGGACATGTCAATCAAAATCAGTGGGCGTGGACACCGCATGACTACGTAACGATGCAGTGAACCTCAAAAATCACTGGGGTTTGGATCCTATATTATTGTCAGGAAAAGTTAAAAAAGACATGTCTTTACATCAATCCAATATGATTGTGTAGACACTATATCTACATACATTTCAGTCCAAACAGCTTCCAAAAGTTGATTTTTTCATGATTTTGCACGACATTCTTAACCCTATTTTAGGTTTATCCATAAATGATTTAAATTTGCATTGAAACATTGAATTTGACTCTTTCTTTCACAGTGCACTTAAAATCATCAAAACACTGATTGAGCAAAACAGAAGCAAAAAAAAAAAAGAGAGCGTGAGACACAAAAAGACAGAGAGAGAAGCAGTGGGAGGATGGAAAGAACTGAAAGTTTTTGTGGTGGAATCTAAAAGGGCTTCAGAAGAGAGAAGCTGAACCCAGTAAACTGGCAGAGCTGTTCATCGAATCAAATTGAAGCCTTAGTGCTCTCAGTTTCTCCAGATTGTCCCGTATCCACCTCCTTCCTCAGGACGAGTCTTGCCCGACCAGCCTTCATCAAATCACCACCAGCTTCAGCTTCAACTTCATCACCCAAAGGTAAAACCCAAAAGGCCAGACCACATTATTTGAGATTAGATTAGAATCTGGAATACCCCTTTAATACAGATCAGCCTACGCCCGCCAAAACCAGACTAATACAGAGACTCGGTTTAAAAGGTTTTTGGAGTAAATTGTTTTCATTTTCTCAAGATCATTTATGATGGTGTTTTCCTGTGGTTGTGCAGCCAGAAGGGTTCCTGTGCGTGATATTCAGCAGTCTTTAGAGATGGTTTTAGTTTCTCTTTCAGTATGAATCTATGATATTTCGCCCACATTATCCCTCTACTAGGTCAATAGTACACCTCTTGTCAACAAGATGTGCGGTTTGAGGTATCGTCCAAGTTTGAGCACAAACAGTGTATGATGGACTGCAAGTGCATGCATGAGTTGATAAATACATGGATGGATCATTTATCTTTCAAGACATATTTTTTTAGTTATTCTGTATTAGGGCTGCACAATATTGGAAAAATCTGACATTGCGTTTTTTTTTAGATATATATTGCGATATACTGTGTTTACAATTTTACCAAACAATGGAATATAACATATTACATATATATTACAGTCAAGCTTTATTTTAACGGTCATTTCCCGCTATTAGCAAACCATTAACCATGACTTTTGCTTGAATAAACTCAAAATTTGTTCTTTTATTAATAGATGTTAAGGTAGTTTAGGTATTGGGTCATGGATGTAATAAGGTTATGCAGAACATTTAGTTTATGAGTACCAATAAGCAGCCAATATTTCAATAACATACGTGCTAATAAGCAATTAATTAATAGTGAGCATTGATTACTAAAGTGTTATCAAATGTATTAATTTAGATTGATTGAAATGATTCTGTATGGAAGTGAATAATGCATAAAATGTCAAAATGTAAACTAAAAATGTGGTTTTGTAAATATATATGTAAAAATTACACTGCAAAGTCTTTATTTTACAAATAATGCAGTACATTTATTGTTTGTTAAACTTGTTCCTGAATACTTTAATCTCTCTCAGGCCTTAAAAACATGCAAATTATAATATTTCACTTTGTTATGGTAAAACTCCACAGTGACTCCACAAATCTCATGTTCTGAACTGTTTTTTGCTCAAACATAATCTCCACTCAACATTGAATATCTATGCGATGTGACTATAGTGGATGCATACTGTACACTGTTATATCGATGCTGAAACAATATTGTGCACCCTATTCTGTACAGTATTTTCATAGTATAGAGGTATTTAAAGGGATAGTTCACCCAAAAATGAAAGTTTCCTAATTATTCACACTTAAGTGGTTCAAAACCTTTATAGACTTCTTTCTTCTCTTAAACACAAACAATATTTTCTGAAGAATGTTGGGAAAAGGACAACCTTTACAAAGGACAACATTCTTTAAAATATTATTCTTTCTGTTTAATAGAAGAAAGAAACTCAACTGTAGCCCAAATCATAAATGTTTCCGGCATGTTTGTCAGGTAATATTTTTTATTATATTATTTATTATTATATTTTTTATTTAATTATTTTCCCAGGAACTCTTTTGTGTTGACCCCAAATCAATTTTAGTGAACACATAACTGGTGTTTGTCAGGTAATTATTTTATGTTATTTTACCAGATTGTCTTTTTAGTTGACCCAAAATCTATTTTCAGTGAACACGTACAGTAACAGTTAATTTGTCAAGTAATTTTGTATTTAGTGAACTTTAAACATTTTTTAGTTTTCTTTTTTCTTTTCTTTTATGTCTCAGCTTTTGCTGACCAGCCATTAATTTCATGCAAACTCGATCATTTCATGCAAATTCATAACTGATGGTTTGTTGGGTAATTTTGGTGGCAGGGGAAACTCCTTTTTATGGACCAGCAATCATGTTTATGCAAAGTTATATATTAGATATAAACAAACTGGTTTCAGCAGGTGAAGGTTTAGGCTGAAATCAATATTACGGGGTCAGTTCGAAGATTTTATTTAGAGGTCAGATTAAAGCATTTGTCTAGTGTTTGATTATTTTTTTCTTTTAATCTAATAATAGTTATCTGCATCAATCAGTATTAATAAATGTGTAAAAGTTAATTGAAACTTTATATAACAAGTAATATAATATAAAAAAAACTTTTATTGCAGTTTACTTCATTTATACATTTTATTATATTTTAATATTAACCTAATATTTATTTTAATATTTTATTGATATTATTTTAATAATATCTATTTACTTTTTTTTCTTTTTGGCAAAGTTTTAAAGAACGATCCCTGTTAATGGAAATGAGCACTTTGGCATAAGAGCTGATTTGCGTTAGTGTGCGTGTCTGTCTTCCGCTAAAGCTTTGTTTCCAGTCCACACAGTGTGAGTCCAGCCCTGCTGATCCGCTCTACACACTCGCTAACAGCCAATCAATATATCATGAGCCACACAAACACACCACCATACTTACAGGGAAATGAGCTGTGTGTGTGTGTGTGTGTGTGTGTGTGTGTGTGTGTGTGTGTGTGTGTGTGTGTGTGTGTGTGTGTGTGTGTGTGTGTGTGTGTGTGTGTTTTAATGAAGACTCGAGGGGGGTCGAGTACCTGTCACTCTCAATCGATCTGCCCTCCCCCAGACTGACAGCTTCACCAACCTACCATACACCTGTCTGTCTTTCTGTGTGTGCGTGTGTCCCCATCAGTGTAACATCCTCTGAAAGCATAATGTAAAAAAATAGTATTTATATTAGCTCACATATATTGTATATAAGTATAATGAATTAGTTTGAATATATCTGAATAATTGTGTATATTTCTTTAAATTCAAATAAAAGGATAGATAATTTAGGTATAATAGGTGACTATTAGTTTAGTTATGAGTTATATTTTTAATACAAATTTATAATTATATATTGTTCTTTAATTATACCCTAAGTTAGTGTATGAAAAATGTATGATTGATATTTTCACAGAGCATGATGAATTCATTCAATTTCTTTTTGGCTTAGTCCCTTTTTAATCAGGGATCGCCACAGCGGAATGAACCGACAACTTATCCAGCGTATGTTTTTATGTTTTACACAGCGGATGCCCTTCCAGCTGCAACCCATCAGTGGGAAACACTCATTCACTCTCATTTACACACATACACTACGGACAATTTAGCTTACCCAATTCACTTTTACCACATGTCTTTGGACTTGTGGGGTAAGACAGAAATGTCATCTGACCCAGCCGAGGCTCAAACCAGCGACCTTCTTATATATAATATACACACACACACACACACACACACACACACACACACACACACACACACACACACACACACACACACACACACACACACACAAACACATATACACACACACACACACACACACACACACACACACACACACACACACACATACAAACAAACAACACACCAACACACACAACATAGAGTGCCTATAGAAATGCATCATGCCCTGTGAAAATCTATACCTTTACTCACATAACACTCTGCTTTCAAATAATCTACGGGACAAAGTTGTTGAAAGAAACAGGTTGGGAGAAGATTACAAAACCATTTTAAAGACTGGAAAAGTTTCGCTGCTTCTCTAGATTTATTTGGTTAAATATAAAATGTTTTTATTTATTTATAAAAGTCTGAAAATATTTATTTTAAATTATTAAAATAAGAAATATCACCATTATCATCTTTTCTAGTATATGAAAATTGCCTCAATTACCATAATTATAAAAAATGTTTTTCTCAAACACATTAATCCTAAGTAAAACTAAGAATGGCACGTATTCAGTAGCTGTGCATCTGTATTGATTGCACATATTCTTTGTATCCACATCTTTTCCCAATTATCTCTAAGTTAGTCAAAATAATGCAGACCATTATATACATGTAAGCCTTTGTTCATGTATGTTCATGCGAACTCGGCTCTCGGCAATCGCAGACAAATTAGGCTAGTGATAGAGGAAGACAGAGAAAGAGCAGCGTGCTGGTGTGTATGTGTGTGTGAGAGTCTGTTCTGAAATGTCACAGCGCAGATCGATGGGGCTTAACGAGGACCGTGGACCTGATGTGGGCACAATCCCCCAAAATGATCTGAACCCGTCCACCAGCTCAATCTCAGACCTGTCGCTCAATGCAGACAGGATCTAGACCTGAATCCGCCCCCCCCATACACACACACACACACACACACACATTAGGGTTCTTGACTTGGTATTATCCTGTGAAGACACCTGGCACGTCTCTGCTTTTTGAACTTGACAAAGGGGGAGCCCCTCGGCCTCCTCTCCAGTTGCAACAACAAACATGAGCTTCAAGAGAAAAACACTTCTGATGCTTTTACACCAAGGTGCACAGAAAAACGACACTTTGACTCAAATAATCAGAAGATTTTTTTATGATTTCAAAGTGCTAAACAGAGCCTCCAGTGAACCAAAGAGAAAAAAACTAAACAAACCAAAAAAAAAGACATTGAAAAACGTTTTTTTTTCTTTTTTTCATGTTTCTTTTCCAAAAAAACAATGCACAACTTGTACCACAAGATTTGAAAAAGCTATCAGATAAAAACACTTCAAAATATTAGTTTTGTATTGTGTATATATATATATTTATATATTTATAGAATTTGTACTTTCTCATCTGTTCAAACCGCTGCCGTATGATAAAGTAAGCGAGAACGCCCAGTCAGTAAGTGTGTTCAAGCCCTTGTGGAGCCGGCAGTCTTTGCAAAATAAATACAAGCAGAGGCGAGAAGGAGAAAACCATGCATATAATCCGTTTTTACTTTTTTTGTACATACAAAAGACATTTTTTGCAACAATGTCCTCCATATTAATAAATGGCGTAGACAGTATAAACATACAAAAATGAGCATGAACGCGGAATGTTTCATTCCTTCCATCCTCTCTCTGCACCTGCACCTCACCTGATCCACTTCCTGTTGTTTTTTAAGTGCTCAAAGCCCAGTTCTACTTTTTTTTAGTCCTAAGGCTAAAATCCCTTGATTTTTCTTCACAATAATAATGAAAACAAAAAAAACCCTACTTTGATTTCAAGTCTGTGGAACTTCGTCGTTTAAAAAGTTAGTGCGCAGACTGGGCTAAATCTTCTCAATCAAAATCCATCAGCCTCACGAGGCAAAGTCTTAGTATTAAAATAATTTAGAGTTTGAAATAGGACTGGAACAAACACACTTTCTCGTTCTCTCCCGCGACGTTTACAATAGCACTTAGTAAATTGCACTTGTTTGCAGGATTTTCGGGGTGCGATCAACTGTGATTCTGGACATTAATGCACTCTGTGTGGCGAAAGCCTCCTACGCGTTTTCACACACACATCCACTTCGTTTCTGCCAATGACAGTTGATATGTCATAATCTGGCATCTGAAGCTCCGTGCGTATGTGTGAAAGGACAGTTCGCGTGCACTTGTGTGTCTGTGAGTGTATGTTTGTGATGAACACCACTGCTGTCATTGAGGTGGATTGTGGTGGAAACATTTGGACCACCTGCGATGAAGCCGTAAAGGGTGTTTCTTCACACGCACACACACATACACACATACACACACAGTAATACTTCTACTGACGTGACTCGCTGAGCTATAGACTGTACGTCAGAAACGCTCAAACCCTGGCTTGTATCTACATTATCAGGCGCAGAGCAGAGATTAAAAGCGCTTATATGATTGGTTTCTCCTCAGACACGTTTGATTTGGGGCAAATCGAGTTCAGTGTCACTGTTAGCTACTGGCTCTGTCCCTCCCAGGGTGAGTTTATAGTCGCTGTGGGCGTGTCTGAGCGAGTGTGCAAAAAAATGTGGGCGTGGCCATCAATAGGGCAAGGTGTCCAAGAACCTATCGATGAGTGGTGGGGGTGGGACCAGGTCCTCCAGCTTCAGGTAGAAGATCCTTTGTAGGCCTTGCGTACGCTGAGACCGAAGCTCCGCCCTTAAGCCCAGCACAGCCCCCACTGGGGGTGGGGCCTTGCCGGTGGAAGCCACACCTCCAGCATTGGTGGAGTTCAGGTGGTCTCGCAGACAGCAGATCAGTTTGGATTGCAGCTCCTCCACTTTTTTGGGCTCCTTCAGACCGGGACATTGTTCTGAAATTAGATGAAAGAGCGAGAAAGAGGATGAGTGCTTTTGTTTAAGATACAAGAGTTCATTATAGCACCATTCAAACACCCACACACACAAAACTTGCTATTTCACAATCTGTTAAATATCTGCAGTCCAGATTTTTTTTTTATTTTGGACCCAGGTTTGTTTGTATATTAATGTGGTGAAAATACCTTTCACTAAATAATCTCTGTTAAAATATTATTTATAATGTACATCATTTTAAATCAGCAACAAAGCAAGTTTATATCAGTATCAAACGTTTGTCAAATATATTTACATACTTATATAAGTTTATATTGTATTGAATTGTATTGATATTAATGTATTTTGTACAACAGATTTTATGTGGTTTTTGTGGAATTTAAAATATTAACATTTTGAATAGATAAAAACTATAAAGTAAAACATGGTGTCATTAAGAACCTTCACTGATCAAATAAAACTTGAACAATTTATAAAATAAAAAAAGATTTTTCAATATAGGTAATATATTTTGGTGCATCTGAAAAAAACAGATTAAACAGATATATTTATTAATATAATATTTTAATCACCAAACATCTTTAGAAATAGAAAGATAATACATTTTAAATCCATGTGAAATAATGCAACACAAAAATTTCAAACTTACAAATTTTAACTAAATTTTATATGTATTATAGTTATCTTTTCTGTTTTTTAAAACATTTTTTATTTAATATTATTCCCAAACATATACAGTTAAATCAGATTTATTATCCCCCCTTAACACATTTCTAAACATAATAGTATTAATAACTCGTTTCTAATAACTGATTTACTTTATCTTTGCCATGATGCCAGTAAATAATATTTTACTAGATATTGTTCAAGACACTAGTATTCAGCCTAATGTGACATTTGAATACTTAACTAGGTTAATTAGATTAACAAGGCAGGTTAGGGGTAATTAGGCAAGTTATTGTATAATGATGGTTTGCTCTGTAGACTAAAAAATAGCTTAAAGGGGCTAATAATTTTGACCTTAAAATGGTGTTTAAAAAATTAAAAGCTGCTTTTATCCAAGCATAAATAAAACAAATAAGACTTCCGCCAGAAGAAAAAAATATTATCAGACATACTGTGAAAATTTCCTTGCTCTCGTCAACATTTAAATATTCCCAAAATCCCAAATATATTAAAAGTATTTAATCTCAAATATTTGGAAAATATTTTTTTTAATAATTCAAGGGGGCTAATAATTCTGACTTCAACTGTACATTTGGCCCAATACTTTTTGGACTGTAATTTTAAGTTATTTTGTTAGAATAACTCCAGATTTGGCGTTAATACTGACTAATTTAATGTATATGCACAAAGATATCATTGTAAAACATCCTATAGAAAATATTCATTTAAAAGGGAGATTTTTGAGGGGTGTACAATACATCACAATACAATCTGATATCGATTCTTAAGCCACAGATTAAATATTTGCAGAAACATCAACATAATCCTGATATGATGATATATTTACAAATATTTCTTTTAAAAATATCATTCCTAATTGGCAATCGAATGCAACTCTCTATCCCCATTTCAAACATTCTGCATATACATGTGTCCACAATATGAATTTACAAGAGCCATGGAGCAGAAGTGCAAAGAGATGCTGGCTTACTTTGGATATACCAGAGTGTGTGTATGTGTGTTTCAAATCTATGTACCTAGAACCACTCCATTGTCACTGCATTCAGCCTCTGTCCTTCCTCACTCTAACTGTTTTTTTTCCTCTTGCTCTCTCTGTGTCTCTCCCTCTCTCCAGGGGGATGATCGATGGCGCTCTTTCACCGCAGACACTTTTAGAGGGTCGATAGACTGAGTGGAGGAGTGGAGAGAGGCAGAGAGAGAGAGCTGGAACGAGTGAGAGAGGTAGAGACTGGGGCTCTGCTGAGTAGCGCTCAATTCCTCTACAGAGTTGAGTGCTACACTGTGAGGGCTACCAAACACACATGCACGCACACATGCACAGCAAACACCTTCCTCTCTAGATTGTGGCAGAGACAAGAGAGGTGAAGCCTGGGTGCTGGATGGGTGACTGAGTAAACTGATTGACAGATATTTTTCACTTACTGTCTTTAAAGACAATGTTAATGTTCCTGTTTACTTTTTTAATGCACGTTCTTGTTCTAAATTTGTAAATGACCCCCCCCCCCTCCAAAAAAAATTATCAAAAATCACCCCCACATTAACATGATGCAAATACATTTTTTTTGTAGAAAATCTCATGTAATATATGTCTTTGAACAAATAATTCAGTCACATTATGTGTTGACATCATACATTAAAGCAGTCACAGTTTTTATACACATCTAAGAAATTATCCATCCCAAGTGACTGCAAAGAACAATAAACCATAAAGCACTTTTTATGCAATAGTCTAAACCACATGGACCAAAAGCCAGCTGTTTTTAATGTCTCTCTTAATGCTTGCCAGAATGCTCCTGTGCTTCTGTGTCTGTGGTGGAAGGTGTGTTTGTCTGTATATAGGTCGACCTGCTGTTTAGCCTCTGTGTTAATAATGCATGGTAGACCCAAGCACCTGCTGACCCAAACACACACACACACACACTGTCCTACTTTGTCGACCAGTAATCAACCATCCACCTGCGCTCAAAGAAGAGATGCACACAAAACTCACACCATCTCTGTGTGTGTGTGCGCGATTAATGGGGATTATTTCCGATATCCAGGTAAACCTAATCTCTGTCAGCACCTGTCCCACACCTGTGATCACTGTGACGACCGCTAGCAGTCATATAAAGAGGGTTTAAATACACAAAATCAAGAATGACAACATGACAAGGGAGCCAGGAGGAAGTGAAGATGTTGAATGCATAATAGAGCATTTAACCCAAAGTAAACTTCCATGGTCCATGTGCTGTGATGGTTTCATTTGTGTAAATATTGTCATCAGAGAGTCTAATGACATCTGTGTGCATGTTGCATATGAGTAAACCCTCTGGTTCAACTCAGACTTAAAACTGCAGCGTCTATCATCAGTCGAGGAGTGAGGTTTACCTGTGCAGCACTGCTACACTTACCCTGTAAGCCTCACTCCCATCTGTGTCATGGCACCAATTTAACCCTTCTGGCTCTATTTTGGTATGGGAGGTGGGCACACTAACAAAGACTGCAGCCTGACAGCCACTAATGTTCCTTTTGATGCCAGATGAGTGATGTTTACTGGCACAGCTCTTAGTAGGCGGCCTTCACTACATTCACCCCCACTAACTCTCTGTCCCATCCAAGTCACAGCACCAATATAATCCTTCTGGTTCTACTTGCCCTACACTGAACAGGATTTATACCAGTGTTTTTGGGCTGGGAGTGAGAAAGGGAAATAGAAGGTGCTACATTTGGTTTTTGGGGAGGCCTCTCCTGTGGCCTGGTTGGATGGATGCACAAAATCTCATTTTATGAAGTCGGTCATTAGGGTTTGCTTAACTTACTGTTGTATGAATACAATGAATTAGGGCTGCACAATTAATCAAAAAAAGATTGCGATCTGGATTCGATCCTACACACGATCTTAATTCTGCTTTTCTACGATTCAGCCAATTATATTTTCAAGGTAAGGAGAGAAGCATAAAGGCAGTTGCAATAGTCTTCACATTTTATATTCATTGCTCAGCAACATGGACACCTCCAAATGGTGTTGAAAGAGTCACATACTGTATTTATAAGGTATAATTCAGCCAAAAATGTCATTTGTGTCTTAATGTAATGATGTATTCGAGAGCACGCAAACGTGCTACCAGTGATGTCTACTTTAGTGAACAGAACCTGCAAAGGCTATGAAAAGAGCTAATAAAGTTGTAAGTAGCGTTAAGTTTGTTTGACAGAGTGATTGTTTGGGTGCCGTGCGGGAAGTATGATTTGCATCTATGTTTTTTTTTATAAAGTGACTGCAGCCATGACATGAGCGCACTTGGCAGTGAAAGTGAAACCGAAAGCGAGAACAACATTTAAATAATCTTATCGCATTTTAGAGTTATGATTGTGACAAGCATTTAACACGTTTTTTTTTTCTTGACACGCTATTCATATTAACCTCTATATTAAATCTACAGAATCGTGAGGAAATCAAGATCTTGATTTGACAGTTTTATTTTAGCCAGAATTGTGCAGCCCTATACTATGAATTTGAACAACATTCCACTTCTTATGTAATATGGATGGAAGTGTATTCAGAATAACAATATTTGTCAAACACAAACCGCAAGACAAAGTAGAATGCCTAAAATGAAGTAAACCTGGACCTTCACACAGGAATTGCAACTAGTTGTATTTGTAAGGGTATGAGTTACCTGTTAGCAACACTAAGGCGCACAAGCAGGAGAATGCAGGCATGTCGAGGTTGAGTTCCTGGAGGTGGGCACTGAAGTCTCGAATAGAGTCTAGCCACTCTCCGAAGCCACGCAGACACTGCAGCCGGTGCAGGACCAGCCCCGTACAAAACACAAACTTTTCATCCACCAGCAAAGACCTAAGAAAACGAGAGAGAGATGGGGGTGGTTTAGATGAAGAACTGTTGTTATTTATACTGCTTCAAGGTGCCGTTTGAAGCCATGAGTTCAGTCGTCTCCTTTCATCTTTTAATTAATCGCTGTTCTTCTCATTCCCTTCAGAACAGGTACCTGTTTCAATTTACCAAGCCTCTAATTCTGTACATATCAGAAAGCACACACAGTCTGCGCTGTGACACACACACACACACATGCTGATTATCACCTCTTTCTGATTCATGTGATGACGATCTGCTCTCTGATTGGCTGCTGAATCTGCGTTTAAGGCATACTGCACGGAAACAATTACCATAGCGACAAATGAAAGCCAGGACAGGGAAGAGCACATCAAAGATAGGAATGGACCTAATTATGCCAAGCTTTCCCAATTAAAGCTTTTAAAACATTCCTGAGATTATACTCTTTATTTCTCTCCCTCGCTCTCTCCCTCTTTCTCTCAGCTCTGTCCTTCAGGGTTGAAGGGTTGTGGGTCAAAGCAGTAAACTTTTATCCTCACTGTATTTTCAAGAAGATCATTTATGTGTAATTGCAGCAAAACACTCGCTCTCCACTCATCCATCGCCCTCTTCTTCTCCATCCACTCATCGTTTCTCTCTTTTGGTCCGTCTTTAGCCCTTCGCTCTCAACCCTGCAATTTAGGAAGAAAAACTTCCTCCCTTTTTTCCCATAGAGTGCTGGTTTCTGCCGCGTGAACTGTTCTTCATTAGTCTGCACGAAAACACACACTCGTATAGACGAGAAGAGGAGGAGTAATGGAAAGAGGACGAAGGGAAATACAGCGAGGAGGAATATTCGAGAGTCATCTTCCGAGCTGCTTTTGAAGCCCAGAGGGGTAAATAATCAAAATGTGTGCTTCATTAATGCAGCCTAATGGTTTTACGCCACTGCACATGAATGCATATATACAGAACCCACAAACACAGCACTGATGATGGAAAGTGAGCATCACTTTTCTCTGTTGACTCCAGTAGGGCACTTGAAGTGAGAACTATGAAGGGCCTTGTGTTCTTGTATGTGGGCCTCTAGAACACGTAAAGATATTCTGTACTGTTGCTTTTTTGATAGGTAAATTAATGCGTAAATTAGGGCTAGGCAATTATTTGAAATCGACATTTAGAACCTAAATAAAATAATCGAACAATTTTTCCAGGTCAATTTTTTTTTGATTACTTTACCTATCAAGTGTGAAGACTAGCACATGCAAATGGTCCGGCACAGCCTTGACGCAGTCGCCTACCCTACTCTGCTATACAGTAGATACCCTATACCTTCTTACCTTCTACTTTAGTATAAAAATATTGAAAATAATTAATTTTGTTTCCAAAAGTGCAAGTTATTTATTTATTTACTTTTTTATTAGAAAAAAGTCACTGTTTGTTTGAGACAATGGGTGTTTTAATTTAATTTATTCTGTGTTGATGTTTAATAAATGATCATAGATAGAAGATAGTGTGTGTTATTTTAAAATCAAGTAATGCAACCTTCATTCCAAAATATCACTCACTTGTAACATGTGAGCAAATTTACTGTACAATTTTGGTTTTCAAAAATTGTATTTCAGCCATACATTTACATGACAATAGCGGGTGAGGGCGTGAAACTGCAAAGCTTCTAAATCAAGTTTCAAAATGCAGATAAGTGCAAACTACAAAATGTTGTTTGTGAAAGCAGTGATGACGTGCATATACATGCATGAGTACATGACAGCCAAACTAATGTAATAATGTGCACACACTAATGTAATAATGTACACAGATTATCCCCAATGTCTTACTGGTCTGCATGCAAAATACAGTGTTTGCTCAATTTTTTGGTTTTAGTCACTTTTTCAGATCTATGTAAGTGAGCAGAAATAGTTTAGACAATGTTGTGTGTATAAAACGTTCAAACCTTTCAAAATGTTTGTTTTAAATATAAAGTTGAAGTCAGAATTATTAGCCTCCCTTTGAATTTCTTTTCTTTTTTTTAACCGGGCAAGGAAATATTTTGACTTGATATCACTGTAATTTTTCCTTGTTGACTCAAACTTAAAGTAATTTTACAGATGCTAAACAGGCCATCTTTCTATATATCACTGTCATTTTTTTTACCTAAACATTCTAAATAGGCAGACTTTCCATTCATCAAATTAGCTTGAAAATATACCACACTATTTCCACAAAAAAACTAACTAAATCTGCATATTAGAAAGATTTCTTAAAGATTAAATGGTACTGAAAACTTGAATATTGGCTGCTGAAGGATTTAAACAATAACAATGGTCCCAGCATATTTGCTGTTTTAGATTTTTAATTTCTATAGCTTCCAAGAATCCGAAAAGATCCACATATTGATAAATTATGTTATGATAGCTGTTTTAACATTAAGTTATGATTGAATTGCATTGTATTACAGTTATGAAATAGTTTGAAATAACAAGCTGGAAATGTTCATGGGCCAGTGACATGACCACATTGAAATGGTCTATACAGAACTTTATATTTTTGCATAAATAAATGCATCCTTGGTGAGAATAAAAGACTTCTTTCAAGCATCCCACAACTTGTGAATGGCAGCAAAGCTCTAAAAAGGGAGTTTTTTCAGTTAAAAAAAAATCAATTACACCACTAGGGATAATAAACATGATACTAAATGGCAAAATTAATTACTTTATAAATGAATGGCATCCTTAACTAATGGAGACTTTCATGGTGGGTTCATAAATATCATTTGCAATAGTTCTACAAAGAGCAAACAGAATGAGTGAAAGCTCATCATTATTACAGAACAATATTAACAACAGCACGCTTGAAGATGGAAACACACATTCTTTTTAAATCTGCGTCAGAGCGAGTCAGTCTCTCTGCCACCGATTCATTCATTCATTAACCTCACTATGGCCGCATGGCGTAAGGATACATGCATACGCACGTGTGCGTTTGTGAGCCACATCGGATACCACTCTCTGGTGAGTGTTTTAGTGGCCAACATTCTATTTCCTAACATGTGAGAACTGTGAACGCTTGTGAGCAAAAATATGTGCAAGTTTGCCCATATCATGAAGACGCCACACACAGTGCGAGATTTAGAGTGTCCATGACGTAAGCCCGGATGAATCCCCCACTTAAATGAGTCAGAGCCCAAGTCTGCAGCTCCCTACTGAGGCTGTGACGCCACCACCCACTGCCCTCCCTCCCCGCACCTGCTCCTCCACGATCAGAAAGGGAGAGAGAAACACAGAAAGAGCACCAGAGCTGCTTCAACAGGGAGCAGCTGAGCTGAGACCAAAATCCACTTCCTGTTAGAGCAACATCAGAATGTCACTGAGTCACTCAGACACATCCACACACGCACACGTTTACTTAAAGTCAAGAACCAACAGGTTACTTCTAGTCTTGACTCAAACTCGGACTTGTGAATAAAACTGATGCGACAAGTCATAAGTTTAGGGGAATGTAGTTAACAAAAACCCTGCATTGTTTTCAAACCAACTGTTGAGTTACATTTTGAAAGAAAAGGCGGCAATCTTTTTATAAGATGCCTAAAGTTTAGCTAGAAACACCCCAAAGATGATTAATTAAAGCTTGTCAAATTGGCCCCTAATTAGGTGTGAATAGACATCTTTTTTGTGTGTGTCCCTTTAATTGCAAATGAGCTGCTTCTTTAAAGTAGATAGTGGAGCTTTTGCATGCTATTCTGACAAAAAACAATAAAGCAAGCAAATCTAATGTAGCCTTACATGTTCAAACTGCATTCTGACAAAAAAGTTACAACCACTAGTTGCAGTGTCAAAATTAATATGGTGCATCGCAATGCAGATTCTGACAATTCAGTATGATATGTGTGCAAGATGTGTGCACGAGTAGATTAATAATATTGCGAGGGAGGCGAGATGTGTGCGCAAAAGAGATGAGATGTGAGTAATTAATAATGCGGCAGTTATTTTAATAGCAAACATTTACACAAAAAAAAAAAAAAGTTGACTTAACTTCTAATTTTATGGCAACACACTTCAGGACACTTTTGAATTGACTCAAGTTTCAAGCCAATAACTCCACTTGACTCATTTTGAGTAAACTCCTAAATGTCCTGAAGTTTGTTGCCTAAAAATACACAAAAAATTTATGTTGAGTCTTTTTATTTGAATTTTTTTTTTTTTTTTACAGTGTAGACATATTTTGCTGCTTGTGAGTTTGCTTGGACAGTCTGAAGATCTCCTATGTCAGTGCTAAGGGCACACTGCAAAAAAAAACTTTTGCTAAAACCGCTCTTACCTGTGTGAACACAACATATTTAAAATATGAAGTGACATGCATCCCAGCAAGCTTTTTTCCTTTTTAAAAGATGTCTAATAGATGTTTAATAGACGTCTAAACAGTCATCTTGGCTAAAACAAGGCTAAATTTGGGCTGTCAGTGAAAATCTAATAGACGTCTAAGAATGGGCCAAATATAGACTAATCGTCAAATAAACAGAAATGAATGACGACACATAAAGTCTGTCTAATCTGTCTATTTTGGTGACTAGTCTAGTTTTGGGCTATTCCTAGATGTCTATTGAATTTTCACTGACTGCCCAAGTTTAGCCTTGTTTTAGCCAAGATAACTATATTTAGATGTCTGTTTAACACAAAATTGTTTGCTGGGATGTTTTAGATTTGAAGTAATGACCTTCAGAAACAGCATTGAAATCATCTTCCTACATCACTAAGGGATCAAATTAAGAATGGTGCATTTTCAATGTAGTTGCAGAAAAGGGCAATTTCTGGGTTGGTGGATGCACCAGGGATTCGGTCATAGCACAATGAACATGAACAAAGCCAGATTTCCATCATAATGCCACCTTTAGATTCAAACTCAACAATTATGTTTGTCCATATTTGGCTTCAAACCGGATTAAAACAAAAATAAATGAAGATCAAAACAGAGCCGTTCTGCCACTCATGAGGTCTTGGCAGAGGGAGGTTCTGGTTAGTCCGGGCTGTTAACCAATAAACTTAAATAAGTGAATTCCTCAGGATCTTCCACACAGTGTCCATAGTGACCTTACAGTGCTGAATAGAAAGCGAGAACACACACGCTCATTGTTGCATAGGAAGTCACAAAGTAACTAATAGCGACTGCGCCATATTACACAATATAAATCATGACACTGCCCGAGAATGACTCCTTTCACAGTCATAATGACACTTTACACCTCGTGCTAATTTCTAAACTTGAAAGAAAATCCGAAGAGACTCATAAGCCATTGCTAATAGCGAGTCATCGAAAAATCTGACAGTTGCTATGAGATATTATGAGTGTAAAGTCAGAGTGTAATTGCTATAACTACCGTTTCCTCCCACAGCTGTAACCATTCTGATGAGAGCTGAAAATGTCTAATTGCGATATCATTACAGACTCCTTTTTCTTTGTATTTTGATGCATATACAGTATTTTTGTGCATGTGGGGCTGGGTGATATAGCAGATACGACTGATATATTGCTGATAACAGGTTGTGAATATCTTTGGATTTTGATGCACTATTTGGAGTCTCACTTTAAACGGTTTATTTGAACAAACTAATTCTTGTCTTTGATTAAATGATTCATTTGTGTCAGAATTGTTTGTGGAAGTCTTATTGTGACATTGTGTTATTATTAACATGGTGAAATATCTAATAATAGTTCTAATGAAATGAAAGTTTCATTACATACCACTCATAATGTTTATTTAACCAAAATATAGTAGACATTTTTAAAGATCTGTTCAAAAAATAAAATAAGAAAATATTTTTTTAATGATTTGATATAGTTTAATAATAAAATGTCCTTACATTTTATTAAAAAACAGGTGTTTTATCTTAAATATGACAATGTATGAATTGAAATGTATAATAATTATTATTATCACATAAACTCACTGGCCACTTTATTAGGTACACCTGTCTAACTGCTTGTTACACAAATTTCTAATTCCGAGCATCAGAATGGGGAAGAAAGATGATTTTGACTTTAAACATGGCATGGTGGTTGGTTCCAAAGTGCTGATCTACTGGCTTTTTTACGCACAATCATGTCTAGGGTTTACAGAGAATGGTCTGAAAAAGAGAAAATATCCAGCCAGGGTCCAAATGTTTTGTTAATGCCAAAGATAGGAGGAGAATGGTCAGACTGGTTCGAGCTGATAGAAAGGCAACAGTAACTCAAATAACCACTCGTTACAACTGAGGAATGCAGAAGAGCATCTCTGAATGCACAACATGTCGAACCTTGAGGCGGATGGGCTACAGCAGCAAAAGACCACAACGGGTGTCACTCCGGTCAGCTAAGAACAGGAAACTGAGGCTACAATTCGCACAGGCTCAACAAAAATTGGACAATAAAACGTTGGAAATCTGCAGCAACTGCATGTCATTAGGACCAAAATCTCTTAGGAATATTTCCAGTACCTTGTTGAATCTATGACCCAAAGGATAAAGGCAGTCCTAAAGGCAAAAAGAGGTTCAACCCGGTAGTAGTAAGGTGTACTTAATAAAGCGTCCAATGAGTGTATAGCAATGATAGTAAATATAATTACTGTTTATTTTCTAAACAACTGTAGATTCATTATTAACTAGATTTTTATTGCATTTTAGTTCTTGCATTATACATATTAAACCTGCTTGGCTAAAACAATCAGTTTTTAAAAAAAAAAATACAGCTTTTTAAAAAAATGCATGAATATTGAGATATTTACAGAATACTATCAGTTTACTATATTGCCCAGTTCTACTGCTATTAAATGTTTTGATGTTATGTAGTCAAGATTGTGCTCTTCTCGACTTTTTCAGACCTGTATTGGAAGTACGTGCAGTGTGATTATTTACCTGTTGGCGAGGCGAAGCACGAAAAGCTCAAGGAAGGCAGAGTCAATCAGCATGTTCTGGTCGTCGTGGTGAAGCTCAGAGAATCCAGGCAGCCGTTCAGCCCAGCAGCGCGTCACCTCCATAGAGCCGGTTAACACTCTGTAAAACATCTGGATCTGCTGAGACTCAGACAGACCCACGGGCTCCACCGCACTGAACTGCAGAGAGACAGATGAGTATACAAATCACAATCACTCAGTTGAATGAACTACCTGTGGATATGAAACCCTCTGGTTTTGGACATTCACTAAAGTGGAGGCAATTTTATATTTACAGTCACAGTGACTTTTAAAAACGATTTAATTAATTTAAGATGTCTGACAAAAGAGAATCTGGAATGTTTTAGGTTTATTGAGACAATACTTTTTTAATTTGAGTTAAAGCTTTCGTGTTTATTATATATGTTTTTGGAAATGTATTATTATTTTTAATTATATAAATATATACAGTAGTTAGTTTCATAACATTTCTGCCTATGTAATGGTAAACCTTTGCAAAAACAAGACATTAGTTAGCTATGTTCATCATGAAAAATACTTACAGTAAAAGACATTTTTATAATCAAAATGTGTTTATTAATATTAACAAACATTAATAAAGTGTATTGTACATCAATAGTTAAAGTTACTTTACTAAATAATGTGAAATACAGGACATTAATGTAAAGTGTAAACAGAATATGTTTTATTTTAAATATTATTTATTTAAATGCAGTTCTATTATTACATCATTAAAATAAATATGAATATGAAACATTTTTAACAATTACATATTTTATTTATTAATTTCAAATGTTTAATTATGTATTTTTCTGTTAATTTTGAATTAGAAAAATAGTTTTAGTTTTAAGGCTATAGCTTTAGTTTGAGTTCATTGTTGTAACCCTAGATTGGAATGTTTACCCTTAGTCTCTCTCTTAAAACCAATTATTTTGGTGAAAAATAAATAAACAAACAAACAATTGAATAAGGAAAATAATAAAACATTAGGTCATCGAACAATTCATGCAGCAAATAGTTAAACATTGATTTCCAAAGCCTAGTCTAGACTGAAAACAGCACACTCGGTTACCTGGCTGTAGTCTAGCTCTCGTGGTGTGGACTGGGAATAAGCGCGCACCAGTGCGTTCAGCAGGCTGAGGGGAGGCGATGGGGGCTCCGGCTCCGGCTGCAGGGGACTCTTTGGTTTAGATGGCAAGCGACCTCTCCTGCCCTTCAGGTTGTCTGTGCGCACCACTGTGCCAAACACACAACCAAACACATAGGTTAGACAACGCACATACCTCCCACACATCTAAATATTACTATGGACCAATATTTGAACAAATCCAATAAAACAATGCTATATTTGTGATGGATGTTAAGTTATGTTTAGATTTATTTACATTAAAAAAAATTCAATGGGTTTTTTTGGGTTTAAAATGTTTTCTGACTGACCAGTAGGGGGCAGCTGAAATCAGCATGTCTGCAGGACATGAATGAAATGGGTTGCAAGAACATTATAATATAATATGTCTGTCCTAATCAGCAGATAAGGTGGTTTATGCTGTGATATTTTGAAATAACATGATATCCATGCCTAAATTCTGTGTAATTCCTGTGAGCCTGTGACTGTCCTGTGTGCTGTGTTATTACCGGCTCAGAATCCGCTGATAGACTGTGATTGCAGAGGCGAAGTATTGCCGGTAAACACCTCCATTATACTTTAATTCATGCATTCATTCTAACCAACCAAGCCAGCTATGGCTCCAATCTGTATTAATCCACGGCGCATCTGTGTGCGTTTGCGGGTTTTAAATCATTAAGGTAAAGAGTGTCTATCTCCTTTGCATCAGTCTCTAACTAGAGGTCCAGCTGGGGTCATACGCACCGGAGCCCATTGTGTAATAATTGGCTTGAGTGGCTTGGCTGGACACATATTATAGGTATGTGTATGTGTGTGTGTGTGTGTGTGTGTGTACCTTCTTTCACCATGCCTACACTGAGGCACTTCTGGAAACGGCAGTACTGGCAGCGATTTCTTCTCCTTTTGTCCACAGGGCAGTTTTTACTGGCCAAACACACGTACTTTGCATTCTTTTGCACCGTCCTCTGCAGCCACCGACAAGAAAAAGAGGAGGAAAAAAACAAAACAATAAGCCAACAGGTCTAAACATTTTATTTATTTAATTAATTTGATCCCATTTTGGGCTAAGAATTAAAAAGGAAGCTTGCAGGTCAGATTTTAATTACAATGTGAAAAAGCTCCTGCTCCATCAGGATAATTAGATAAAATTAATTTCCCAACATGCTTTGCCTGCAGGAGGGACAATTTTATTAGCGCAAGCCACTGACAATGAAGATCAGTGCAGAGCGTGCTGAGGCTGCTCCCGCGAGACATCCCGCGCCGCGTGATAAAATTGTTTGTGAAACTCGCGGGTCAGCTCACGGCACCTCGGGGTTTTGGCAGATCGTGCCTCTCCAATAACCCCCCCTGGAGTTGTTTTCTCCTCGACTGGGTATGTGCGATTATTGCTGACCTTATTAAAATGAAATAAAACGATCTGCGAGTAAAATAATGTAGGAAAGAGGAAGCGTATGACAGCGCTAAGCTTCAGACATCAAGAGCACGTGCTAGCTACTGCAGAGCCAAGAGATGTTAAGCGCTTGCGTGAGACCAGTAAGTTCTGTGGTGATTAAGGTAAGATCCAAAACAAACAAAAACAATGCTTTAACAAGCTCCAACTTTGGTCAATTTAGTGGCACTAAAACATACATCAACAATGCTGGTTTCATTGCCCAGTTATTCAATTACCAAGGCTGCTAGTAGTTCAAATGAATTTCAAAAACACAGAAGCGGGAAACAATCTTTAGGATGGCCATCTTTGGTACAACTTTGAATACTTTTTTGCTTTTTTCCCATTAAACGTCTTTAAAGTGGTAAAGTTTAAGTATGCTAAGTGGCTAATGGCTAGCGGTGACCATTTAATAATAGACTTTTTTTTTATTTTAAACTGCTTTACTCATCCTCTACTTGTTTCAAGTTTGTTTGAGTTCTGCCGAACACAAAATGAAGGTATTTTGTAGGATGTTGGAAACTGGTAGCTGAAGACTTGGAAGTGGAATAAGGGAAGTTATCAACAGAACAAAACACTCAAAGATTTGGAAACTAAGGATGTTATAAAATGGCCTACGTTTTATACAGAATTATTAATGAAAAACTCAGTCATTTTATAATTTGGATGGTCCGTTGGGTCATGCCTCTGTTTGTGGCTAGACCACTCGATCCATGATGCCAACAGTCGGTCGGTGAGTAAACGAATATAATAAATGAAAATACAAAGGCCTATACGGATAGACATACTGTATAATGTAATGCTGTACAGTAACGTGTAATTTGCGTGTTTCGGTTGTCTCTATTTTAATTGTTTTGTGATGATAAAGATGGTGTTTTGTATCTGCCTGATTCTGATTTAACTTTCTTTTTCCTGCGGAAATGGGCGGGTTGTGTGACATTTAATTCATGTCCTGGCTCTCACTGACCAAACAGTTGAAATGCGGCTAATGTAAATGTAAATTGTAACCCAATTAATTCCTCCAATCAGAAACAAGTTAGAGTGAACCTAAAAAATATACAATGTCAATTTTCACCTGAACTCATGGGGTTATTCTGTAAATATGTTCATTTTTAAAGTTTGGTTAAATGTTTTGAATTAAATATATATTTAGCTAAAAAAATGTCAAAAACTTCAAGGAAACATCTTTAACACTGACTTTTTGCATTTTACTTAATATTGTCTTGTCCTTATTAGTGATAATGTTGATTTTATAATTAGTTGGTAGCACTTTTCAATAAGGGTGTATTAGTTAATATTAGTTAATGCATTTACTAACATGAAAAAACGACGAATAAAACATATTACAGTATTTGTTCATGTTATTTAACATTAGTTAAGGAAATAGAAGTTCATTGTTAGCTTGTTAGCTCACCGTGCATTAACTCATAATAGCAAGCAAGAATTTGGATGCTAATAATGCATTAGTAAATGTTGAACTGACTAATAAATGCTGTAAAAGTATTTTTCATTCTTAGTTCATGTTAGTAAATAGATTAACTAATGAAATCTGATTGCAAAGTGTGACCAATGAATTAGAGCACCTATATTGGCATCTGGTAGAAATAGGCATTATCAAACAGTCTGTAATCAGTAGGCCCACATGGAATCTGTGCACGCAGAAATCTGCCGATTTTTAGCCCATCATTGAATCTGTTTATTTGCTTGTGTAAATGTGTGTAAATTATTATTTTTTTTATTATTATTTTCAGTATTATTATTGACTAATATCTTTTGACTTTATGTATTTTAGTTGATATATTATATGGGAGACTTGCTTTGTTTTTACCAAATAAGTGGATGTTATTGGATTTGCATTAAAAACATTAAAAGTTAAAAATGTTTTTCTTTTATTTAATATATTAAGTTTTTTGTTACGATACTCACATAAATCCGCAGATTTAAAAAAATTCTGTGCAGAAATAGCAAAAAAAGTCAGCAGATTCTGTCTGGCCCTATTAATCAGTATAAAAGGAACATTTAAAAAAAGTTAAAATTGCTCCCAGTTTTTTTCTAAATAAGTAAATATAATTTTTTGTGTGAACTGCCCCTTTAATATTTGATTTCTATTAAAATATTTTTAAATCAAACTATAAAGAAATCAATCATTCCACGCTTGCAGCTGTTTCTAACAGGTGTAAATAAAATCAATTAAATCTCCCGTGTTTCGCAGAAAGCTGGATTTTTACCGTCAGGTGAAGCTAAAACTCCCACCCACACCCACATTATCCATGTGATTTGCACGGTTTCTCAAATTTCACTTAAATTGAACATAAAACTAGCAGAGCGGCTCTACTAGAGTGGACTAATCTCCCAGTGGGTACGCAAATGCACTTGTTAGCTCACGGAGTCTACTCGGTTACAGCTAAATTCACACTGATTCAGTATGACTTGATTAAAATACAACCTGTGGAGCACATCATCTTGAAAACACCCTGGGCTTAGTCTGAAGAAAAAAAAGAAGAAAAGAAACAGCACCTCGTCGTTTCCCCTGCACTGCACGTATGAGTGGAGCTCTGCTACTTTACGATTCATACTGTGACACGTTCTGTCTGTCGGTCACAGTTAGTGTACTGTCCACAAAAACTTTGAAGGTTTTATTGCTGCGGGAGCTCATGGAAACACATCTCATGATGTTCATAAATTGAAATAAGCTGTTTTACGTATGATTAAGTGTCTAAAATTTCTGCATTTTTTATTTATGTAGTTTAAACAATGACACAAAGCACAATCGTCACTATTACAACGGGTTTCTAACTTTTTTAAACAGAAAAGAATATCTGAGGTACCTCCTATGCAAATATCTCTCACTTTTTCTCCACAAAACTTCAATCAACTTCTTTTAAACTTTGAAAATTTCATATATAGTGTCATGAATATTCCTGCAAGTTTTGACACACTGATTTGTTGTGGAATATGAGAAAAACTGAATAATTACTGGTCAATTGATGCTCAATTTCATGGTTAATGGTAATTGCACTAACCAAAATAAACATAATACCTAAAAAATAAAAATAAAAATACCTAAAAAAAAAAAAAAGTCAGTAACATTTACATGTATGCTTTTAGCAAATCCAAATGTATCATTCATGTAGCAGATCTAAATTTATCCTTCATGTAAAAGGCTTGTTGTATTTACCTTATTATTATAAATAATTGTAAAACTCTGAAAAAACTACAAATCATCCCAGAAATGTAACCTATGATAAAATAAAAGTTCCAATAGGGATGTTTGCAGTAATGCCATTGAAACGGGATTCTAGATTCACTTCTTAGAACCAATGCAAGAAAGATTTTACAATCTTAAAAATCATTTATGGCGCTAAAGAACTATTATAAATGCACTTTTAATTACACAAGGTTCCATGGATGATAAAGCTTCAATAAAACAATAAATGCTGATTAAGAAGCTTTATTTTTAGAGTCTATGTCAAATGAAAATCTAAAAAACTACTTTCATTGTCTAACTACCATCATCCTCTCATGCGCGCACACACACAGACACAGGGTTGCGGTCCAGTGCACAGCAGGGTCCGTAGGGTCGGTAAAGACAAGCAGTTGTGGATTCATGACATGTAACATGTGCTAATGGCCCTGTCGCACATTAAAACCCCTTAGGGAAGTTATATCCCGCTCTCCTCGTCCTCTCCTCCCCTAATCAGAGATGATCAGACTATCTTCTCTCGCTCTCTCCTCTGGGTGTGTAATTAGACGTGTGTGTATGGCTGTTCAATAGGAGAGGTGGAACTGGGTCATTGTTAATTGGTTAAGTGTGTGTCTGCGTGTATTGCGCACTTAGACTGTATGATAAGACGAATTGAGCACATTTTAGTGCGTTTATTATTCAGTACTCTATAAATGCCACAATACAGCCGCAAATGCACATTTGTATTTGTTGTGGCTCATTTAATCGATGTAAAGCTAAAGAAAAGTGCTGGAGATGAGTTCTCATTCAGTTTTGAGCAGTTAAGAGCTGTTAAACTTTTATTCCAATGGAGGTTTTGTGAATGAGCGAGACTGTCTTCAACCCTCCATTAGGTTAATATTCAGAATAAATATTCTCTCGTTATGAGTCACAGAGCAAATTACAAAACAAATAAATGGTGTGAAAATAACTGGTGGTAGCAGATAAACAAGACAGAGTGATTCGCCTTTTTTTAAAACTATTTTTTCATTGTGAAACAGCAGAACAGTTTGTATTCAGATGTAAAGTAGAGCCATAAGTAAATTGATTTAGTGCCTGTTAATGAACATAAAACTAAAGCAAAGGCGAAATCTGAATAATTTTAGAGGATAAATTCATGTACACTCCATTAAAAATGTTACTCTAAAACCTAATGTAGTAGGAATCAACGTGCATTAAAAAAAAAAATCACTATAAACCCCCATTTACGAGAATTCTTCAAAGGATATACACTGCCTCACAATACACTGGCTTGCATTTAAATTCACCTGCTAATATTTATATTGTGAGTTAATGAGTTGCCTGAGATAATTAAATGGCGAGTGTGTTTTGTGAGTTAGGGGTGACAATGAATGTGTGCGTATGCATAAAAATAAGTCTGCTGATCGTCTAAGACTTGCCAGTGTGCATATGTCATTGTTTGTGGATGTCATTTGTGTCTGCGTGCATGTGTGCCAGCGTTGCAGTAATGGCTTCAAAGCCTCAGGCTTACCAACCCCTGCTTTTATTAATTACTAAATAAAAACTAATTGTGAAACTAATTGAAAA
This sequence comes from Danio rerio, assembly GCF_052040795.2. Classification (NCBI taxonomy): domain Eukaryota; kingdom Metazoa; phylum Chordata; class Actinopteri; order Cypriniformes; family Danionidae; genus Danio; species Danio rerio. The sequence continues at coordinate 31,695,124 of NC_141036.1, read as the reverse complement.
GAGGCATAATTTATTTCTGCACCAGACCACAGGCCATTTTCAATTATTTCAGCTCTGCCACTCTCGCGCCATCCCTTTCATTGTCAGTCTTTCAGCACAGTCTCTGTGTGTTTTAAGTCTTCTCGTTGATTCTAACATATAAACCTAAGCAAATTAAGAACGTGAATCTCAGAGTTTTAAATAGCTGTCAAATATATGTTAAAGTCTGGTAAGTCTGTTGAAAAAAAATCCCTTTTGCCGTCCTACGTTCCAGGCTCTCCTCAGTCTCGGTGTGTGTAAATGTGTGTGCGTGTGTGTTTCTGGCTACATCTCCAAGCTGCTGTATTTTAAGTGCGCGCCGCTGTCACACCTCTCACTGGTCACCGAGGGAAACGACCCTCACAGACACTGTGGCAACCGCCGCTCAGACGATTTGTGAGAGCACTCAAAGACACACACACATACATTCACACTCAGTACACACAAGCCAATGAAAAGGCTGAGCAAACCTGCCACGGTCTGAAACTGAAACTAAACAATCTTTCATTTTTTAAAAATCATTTCTGCACATCCTCAAATGCTTTTTTATTTGTGGTTAAGATCATATTACAACCCCCTCTTCAAAACAAACAACTAAAACACACAGGGCTCACTAAAGAATCACTATTCATATGGTTGGCTTTAACCTTGGTTCAAATGTCCACGGAGTGTGTTTCAATGGTTGGTTAACCCTGAGCCTCACACTCAGAAAACGAGGTGCGATCGGTGTAGAGCGGTTGTGAGCCTCTTCAACCAAAAGCTTCTTTCAAACCAAGAACAAAACTAATGACCACTAATGAATACACAATCAACAAACACTACACTGACCACATAAGAGACACTGATCAACACACACTGCACAATAGTGTGCAAGTACAAGCCTCTTACACTCCATTTAATGACAGACACACTCACATACACAATGAGACATGCTATTCAAATTAGCCACACACTGAGGAATACATATCAATCAACATAAACTGCAAACGCCCACATCAGCTTCCAGCTAACATATTACCATGAAAAAGTGTAAAGCAATATGGGAAATCCAAATGAGAGGTTTGCTAACTGGCAAGTATTTTCCATCAGTTTCAGTCAATCGCAGCTTGCTCAGCTTTTTGTGCAATGTTAAAGGAATAGCTCACTAAAAAAAAAAACAGTATTTGAATGAGTTGCCCTGGGCCAGCTAGGGACCCTCAGCAAACTTTCTAGTAGGCCTCAGAATTTTTTTGTATTCAAATAATAATCTGTTTTTTTTTATGAAAATATGTAAGATATTTATTAAATAAATGTGAAAACGAGCACTTTTGTCACAACTTACTTTTTTTTTTTTACCGTTTTTGCATTTCAAAAAAGAAATAAAGCCATACATGTGGTTGACATGAGGGTGAGTAAATGATGACAATATTAACTTTAGTGTGTAGTTAGTCTGCACACTGCACGCGACATTCGGACACGACTGTTGGCATACGCCCGCCCCCTTGTGGCAGTCGTACAGAATATTCAGTTTTGTCGTGCACCATGGGAAGCTGATTTTCGCGGTGGTGTCCCAAATAAAGGAGTGTAAAAGCAACAGCCTTTATTCTCTATGCGTTCATCATGGTTGAATGAATAAATGAATGAATAGTAGAAACTCATCATTGCTATAATAATTTTGAGAGATTGTTAAGACAAGATTAAAAATAATAACGTTTTTTTATTACTCATTTATGAATAGATTTTTTTTAATGTAGACTTATTTCTAATTTAAAAAATAAAGAAAAACTCCTATTTCTCATCTCGCACCCATGGACCTGCTTGGACAACACTAGAATACATCACATCCGGACGGCTGGTTGCATACGGTTCAGAAGCAGGAGTTCAAATATTTTAACGGATCTGCAGCTCAAATCGGAGCTCCAGGACTACTCTCCATTGGAAATGAATGACTTTCCGTCTGTTGCTTGTCGTTTGCTGTGTGCAGTGGAAAGGCTGCTTAACATGTTAACTAAAACTCTCTTATAATCCTCCTATTTGCACTGAACAGAACTTCTTATATGAAGCTCTCTGTGAAAGTGTGTGTCACTAAGGATTATTATGCATTTGCAATGGCATACTTGTGCAAGCAATAGTGACAATGATGGAACTCTAGGTGCGTCTGTATTCGATACAACGTAGGAAAACAAAAGCCCTCTGTCCAGCTTGGATGCTGAATTCTTACCTTGAAGAAGCCTTTGCAGCCCTCACAGGTGCGTACGCCATAGTGCTGGCAGGCTGCGTTGTCTCCACAAACCGCGCAGGTTCCTTCTCCAGAGCTGGTGCGATTTGGCGGCGATGGCAAACTCTCTCCCAGAAGCGGTGGACAGTGGCCCATGCCCAGAGAGCGAAACGCCAGGCCTCCCGGCTTACCCATGTTGATCGGGTACATGTTTGAGTGCGTATGGGAGTGCACGTGTGAGTGTGCATGTGTGTCCATGTTGGGTGGCACATGTGAAGACGAAGAGGAGGACGAAGGAGAGCGTTCAGGGCGCAGCGGAAGGCCGATGGCAGTGTCGTAGCCGCTGGTGGAGGGTGGCACCGTCTGCTCGTAGAAATGAGGGAAGCGAGGGCTCTTCAGCGGGCCTTCAATCAGGCAAGGTTGGGGCACTGGGGGAAGACTGTGCTCATCCCACAAGAAAGAGCTGCTGGGTGGGCCAGGGTGAAGCGGCGTAGGGGGCGTCGAAGGGGGCGACTGTTTAAAGTACATGGAGCTCCCAGGTATTGCTTCGTCAGATGGTGCCATGGGTGGGAAGGACTCCTCCTCTTTCTTGATGATAGGGCGTTGAGGAGGGAGTTGATACAGACAGGAAGGTTTGGGCTCGAAGCCGCCCTCCACAAACACATTAAAACTGGGTAAGGAAGTGGTGGCGGCCGCCGCTGAGATCTCTCCCCCACTGAGCTCACACTTTGTGTAGTCTGTCGCCATGAGGTCAGCGCTGTAGTCACCATGGTAGCCAAAGGACTGGGCAGAGTAGCTGGACCCATGGGGTGGAGGGCCGTACTGGGCCTGAACGCAGGGCATGTCTACTGAGATGGGGAGAGAGAATGGGAAAATGACTATCACACTGCTTTTATTTTGTCTTTTGGTGTACAGAGCATGTGCTGTCAATCATGGCATTTGAGTATTATTTTGTTAGTGCTGAGTTAGTAGATAAACCATTCGCCAGGAAACGTGGGTTAGCCTGTGAGCTGGTGGGCACACATGCAGAACAAAAAAATCAATTCCTCATTCCTGGCCTTGACTCTCAAAATACGGGAAAAAAAAAAACATCTGATTCAAATGAAGTTCAGTCATTATTTACTCTAACACAGGATGTAAGATTTTTATTCTCCAATAGAAAACAAAGTTATTTTCAGTGCATTTTTTTAGTTTCTCAAGCTGACGTCTCCATTTAGCCGTGACATAAAACCTGGTTGCCTAATTCAGAGCTGGTCTACTAAAGATATTTTTTTGGCTTTCTAATAAATACCAAGGTAAAACAAGACCTGTGGACAATGCTTTTTATGTTCAGGTATAAACTGGAAATTACACTCACCCATAAAGAAAATGTGAATTCTGAAGCATGTTTATTTTATTTTAAAAGAAAAGTGTATTTGTAATAAGTGCCTATACATAACATGCGTATTTGTTGGCCCAGCAAACAATTTTGTGTTTAATAGACATCTAATAGACATCTAAACACACACAGCTTGACTAAAACAAGGCTAAACTTGGGCTGTCAGTGAAAATCTAACAGACATCTAAGAATAGGCCAAAACTAGACTAGTCGTCAATTAGACAGACTTTATATCATTCATTTCTGTTTATTTGGTGAATAGTCTAGTTTTGGCCTATTCTTAGACATCCATTAGATTTTCGCTGACAGCCCAAATTGTTTTATTGCTTTGTTTAAGCCAAGATGACTATGTTTAGACGTCTATTAGATATCTTTAAAAACAAAAAATGCTTGCTGGGTGGAGTTTAAGCTGCAGTATCGTCAAGCTATATCAACCACAGACCCTATTTTACGCACGAATCTAAAAAGCCCATTAGGAAGATTTCAAAGGATCTACTGTTGAATTAGTCTTCCAGGCTTTGACGACATTGCAGGCAGAATCTGTTCATAGAGGTTTAGAACAACATGAGGGCTAATAAATGACGACAGAAATGGAATTTCAGGCTGAACTGTCTTCTTAATAATTATGTAGCCTAATTCACTGAAATGCCTCCTTCAAGTAAGTTTTTTTTTCTGGATTTAAACTTCATGAGACTTTCTCACAAGCAAACACCGTCCAACCCATCAAGCACACATATCCTATATACCTAACAAATCAGTCTTTGATGACTTAAAAATACGCATAAGTGTAAATATGCAACGCTGCACAAACAAGAGTTCACTTACTATCAAATCATAAAGTCTAAACGCTTTGAGATAAATATCCATGATACTCTATTAATTAAATTCGCACCAAGCACCATGAAGTGATCTCATTAAAAGCCATTAGGAAGTCCCTTGTTGTTTCTAGTAGGCTGTATCCTGGGCCAGCTCTGTGCTCCAGGAAAAACCATATTGCCAGCGCACTCAGAGTTATATAACTTACAACTGTGCGCCTTTACACAGCTGTTTAAGTGCATCTGTGCAGAGCTACCTGAGTCCGTGAGGAGATAATGTGTGTGTGTGTGCGTGTGCTTTGTTTGCTTATTTTCCCTAGGTGGGGAAGTGTACACAGACCCGACTTTGGCTTGACGCTGTCGTGTAGTGACTCCGTAATCCTTGTGCCTCCACCACGTCATGTGTGTTTAGTAAAATCAGGAGGCCTATCAATTATGAACGGCCCTTTACCTGTGATGACTCAGACTGGTGCACGCATGTTCCTTTTTCTACGCACATCACTGCCTATGCATACAAATCGTACAGCATCATGGATAACAACAGATTTAATGTATGTCTCGACTCTGGATTTAAAGCATAATGAATAACACATATATTTTGTTCACACCTTTTTACCTATTTAACTTTGACCACTATTGAAACTATTGAAAAAGGTTTTTTTTAGGCCTATTAAAAACAACAGGAAACTTTCTTATCATTCACCTCATTTAAATATAAATGTTGCTAATAATAACTATTTTTATTATTGCATTTTTTCAATCCTAAATTTGTAGAAGAAAGCATTATAGATAACATGTAGTAGCCTACTACAATTTTGGTAATAAATCAATAAATCACTAAATAAATGAAAATTGAAGGCTACTAAAGTATATATTTCAATGTACGAATTAGGTATTAAATGACTTCTAGGGGTTTACAGTTTAAATTATATAACCTGTCACTTTTTTATGGTGTCTTCCTTAACCCAAATAAGTAGCCTACTAATGTTTTGGCTCCCCTAGATAACCGTCAACTAGCCTAGGCCTTTTTTTTTTTTTTTTAAGTCTCCGCTTTAAATAAAACTAATGTTATTATTAATATATGTGAAATGTGTAAATAACTTAATTATAATTCCCAGGACTAAGCCTATGTATTGTGCATGTATTGACTGCTATACAGACAATGATCGAGAAGGTGTTGCTATGGTTACTGGTCGCATATCTTTAATGCACAGTGGTTAATTTTTAATCCAATATTCAAATATTTGTGGTTGTTGATTGGAGACGCTGAAAACGTGTGTATGTGTGTGTGTGTGTGTGTGTGTGTGTGTGTGTGTGTATATATATATATATATATATATATATATATATATATATATATATATATATATATATATATATATATATATATAAAGCATGTTGCCAGCCTATTAAAAGGGGCACTTTTTTGTAGTTATTTGCCTAATTTTTTTATTCAATTATGCACTTTGTGCATTTTAGTGACAATTTAAGAACTAATCTTTGCTGAAAATGCTTGTCGGATTGTGATCATAACTACACTATAAAATTTTTCCTTCAATTTTGTCATAGTGCTTACCATACCTTTTTTTTTACAAATTAGGATTTAAACTGTAAGTCAATCCAGTTGTATAAATATTGTAATTAGTATTTGAATAAGGAAAAAAATATACTCATTTTTAAATACAAATAAATGTATTATCTTCCATCATTTAAAACTAAATATGAATCTGTAAAACGTATTTTAAAATAAAAAAACTGCAGCCTATAGGCAAATAACAAACTGGCCAGCTCATTTAACTTTCCTTAGTCACAATTAGGCCACTTAAATAATTAAAAATATAAAATGTTTTAAAGCATTCTTCTTTCAATAATTTTGACAATTGATGATGGTTTAGCAGTCAAAAATGGGATAACTGAGCTCATGTTGAGGTCAAATTCTGGACTTTGTCAGTGGGTGCTGGCTACGGGCCTATACACACACACACACACACACACACACACACACACACACACACACACACACACACATATATATATATATATATATATATATATATATATATATATATATATATATATATATATATATATATATATATATATATATATATATATATATAATTTTTATTTATTTATTTTCTTTGGATGTAGACTAAGTAAAAGGTGGCGAAAATGGGGAGGGGGTGGAGATCAAAACCGAGCTTATAACATCCCCATAATTTGCAACTTGACGTTTTACGTCAGAGTGAGGTGCCAAAGCGCGGGCGGGAGGGATTAGGTGCGACCCTTTCATCGTCATAGATACTGACGGAGGAATGGATGTTTGAGGTCAGTCTGTCTCTCGCTAAATGGAGAACTGCAAAAGTGAGTCAAACTTTCATGACTGACATCACACACACAAATATCTCCCCAACGAGCACTTGGGAAACATTTGCTTCAATGCTTATTTAAAACAAGTCATTCTTATTTTAAACTCACAATACATAAATCGATCAAATAAACGAATAAACAAATAAATTTAGATAATACTCAATGGGTTGAAAAGAATGTCAGTCAGCCATATAAGCACAGACATGCTGATAAACTTGCTTTAAATTAGTTTTGGAATTTGAAGACAAAATTGCGTTAAGCACAAATATGGCATTCAGCCGGTCAAGGTCTTTTCGTCCAATTTAAGAGCTCAGAATGTGTACGTCTAGACAAATCCTTACATAAAAAAGCGGGACCTGGCTTTCTGTCTGACTATCTCTTGTGTGTATCCGTTTATGACTTGTTTGTGCACGTGCAAACTCCACAGCACGTCGATTCTCTACATCAGCTCCACATTTCACCATGACACGGATAATAAAAAATGAAAACGCAGCCAGCATAACGTAAAAAGTCAAATTATTAAGAAGGTCTAAACCACATAAAGTCATACTGAAACGATGCTTTACAGCTCTAGTGTGTGCGCGCGCGTGCACCAGACAGAGAGCCTCACACAAATACACACGCAGGCTTATAGAAAGCGCTTTAGAGGGATGAAACAGTTTCTAACCTCGAGGTGTGCATTTTAGATGGACAAAATGCAGCTGTTCCAATAACTGTGATCGCTTGTTCATTGTCAGAGTGCCATAGATCTAACAAACAAACAAAAAAAATAAATAAATCAACGACATAAAAAATAAATAAATGCATGACACGCTAACCAGTATAATTTTGCTCTTGAAGCAAACAAAGGCAGCAGCACAAATATATTTGCGCAAACTTTCACTTTCTTTACACTAAGACAACAGGACAAAGCATTCTGACAGGAGCACACGAGGTTGCTGTGACCATAAAGAAGACTGCCTTATGATGATATTATCATAACTGGGAAGGTACAGAAAAAAACTATTATATAAATTCCACTCGTTCCAGGAATTTGAACACAAATACATAGGCTACCTTATCTGACATAAAAAACATGCAACCACCATCTGCGCAACTCGTGTTTTAAAAAGAATTGAATGCAATTTGCTGAGGAATGTTGAACAACGACAATGTCTTTAAAAACAGTGCTGTTTTTGCATTTATTTTCAGAACAAACACAAACAAAGCTCAAACATTTTTGTTCTAAAATTATAAAAATAAATTCTTATGAATTAAATATTGCTTTCATTATAACAGGACAACTTTTTACTTGTCATTTTAACAAATACAAAGATAGGCTACAACATGTAGAACTGGGGTATCATAAAAAAATATACTGTTCAGGTATATAAGGCTTTCAAAAGCAGCAACAAAAACTTGGTAGCAGTTTGTTTACATTGACTAAATGTGATGATATTGAAACGACCTGTATTAGCCTACAGCTTAATTTTAAATGTTTAAATATGCAATTGTATGTGAAATATCTTATAAAATGCCCTCCGGAGTGGGAGAGATTTTTAAATAGAATTGTGGTATACCTGATTGGCCTTTTGCTCGCTGAATCGTGGTCGGTTTTTCGAGTGGAGGCTGCACGCGTCTGGGGTTCGGGGCTGCTTCAGCACACGCGGCGGGTGAGGTATCCGGTAGCCGGGACCCAGACCTGGGCTGCAGGCGCTCTTCCGAACCGGTGTCTGAAATCGGGAGCACACAATGATTTAGTTCACTGCTATGACATAAGGTCAAAGTAGTGGCAAAGTCTTAGAACTGGCAGAATGTTAGCTAGAAACTCAAGAGTTTTCTGAGTAATTTTAAATGAATATAATTTATATGCAAGTGTGAAGGTGAATAAACAAGGTTAAAGAAGCATGCGGTCTGCTCCAAAACAGCTACCATTAAAAGTATATAAGCAAATAGTTGTCTTCTATAATAACAGAACTCCTTGAATATTTTCATAAAAGATGCATGGGTTCATATAATTTGTTAATATGTATGTTATATAGCACAGAAAATATACTGACATATTCAGATTATGTTTACTAAAACACTCCTCGATTGTATTCAGAAATACTGAAATATAATTTAAACACAAAAAGAAATCTTTTTTAACAGAAATATATTTAATTTAACGACGATGCAATTGCAGCCTTTTTAACAAGTTAACATTAATCACAAAGTGCACACCAAGCACAAACAAAACATTTTGTAACAAAATGTTACAATAACCGTTTTGTATTACATTCAAGGAAAACGCTAAAAGAAAAAAAACCCTGAAAATCCATTAAAGTGAAGATGTGACATGCAGTGTTTGAGCTCAAAAATAACTTTATTACACAAACTGCTAATACGATTTACAAAGGACTATTTGATTGTTCCTTCTGGTGCTGCACTCGACCATGGAGTTTAAACCGCTCTGAGCGTCTAATAAAATACGTTGCCATGCAGTATTTGTTTTGCTTTACCTCAGAATAACGACAGTCACAGTGACGGCTGGACAACATTCACCTGGGCACTCACAGAACTCCGACTATCCTCGTCTTCGGTCAAATAAACCCACGCGCGCAGAGCTCAAGAGTTTTTAAAAGCGACTAGCGCCCCCTCCCTGACAGAAGAAGCGCGCTCTCACAGCCTGCCTCGTCAGGCATTGGGCACTTTCTCGACCCCTCAAACTACTTGAAACAATACATAGAAACCTTCATGGTTAGGCAATATCAAGACTTCCGGAACTAATTTATGATTTGACTTACAATTGAAGTGAGGAAAGTAAAACACGGGAACACATTTTGATCATTTTGAGTCGCCTCACAATTAATGCTGATATTAACGGATGCTGATATAAATAGGATGGCTTTCTAGAGACTTTATTACTTTTGCATTTGAGTTGAACCATTGCCTGATTGGGGTCATGTGTGATTTTGACAGAGCGTGATTGAGTGTGTACGCATGGAGCCGCCGGTCCGCTTGTGCCCCGGTAACCTAGAGAACCGCGAGAGAGCACTGAAGCACGCGCTTTGTAGAGGCGCTCCGTTCTCCGTTCAATAAGCGCGCGAGATAGAGGCTTTCCAGCAAACACACAAAAGAAAAGGAGAGAGTGGAGATAGAGGGATGGAAAAATACAAGTACATTAAATTAGCTTGGAGAACGGGATTTGACACCCGACAGAGACCTTAGGGGAAGAGACCAGGCTATGTACTCCGTGACCCGATCTCGCGTGCTCCGTTATAAAACTTTAGCAGAAGAACAAGTCATTTAGGTCAAAATCAATATATTGTTGTATCACATACCTCATGAGGGTGGTTCTGGCACAGCTGTCACTATTGGTATTTGTAGGCTACAGGCAGTGAAATAAAAAGTAACTTTACTGTCATTCATTTGTGTGCGTAATAGTAAGTGCCCCTGCATCGTGTTTTGATCTGAAATTCACACCACATTGGCTACTGTAGTAAAGGAAAATAATTTTTTAAAGGTTTTATTCCAAAATTAAAGAATTTAAAGTCTTCTAAAAGCAAACAAACGCTTGTTTTCCTGACCACAAGTGAACTGATATTTATCTCATAGAACACTGTTAGAAGAATAGTGAGAGTGGTAAATATGAGAAGAAAACTAGACGACATGTTGACAGTTTGTGTAGGTTAATTATTTCTGATAACTGTGCACATGTGTTCATTGTGTATGTTCGCGTGCGGTCCTTCCGTTGCGTCAAGATGGAATGAATGAAGCGCATGTAGTCATGTCATTGAAACGTGGTAAAAGCGATGTTTATGAAACTAAATCATATAAATGAAAGTATTCTAGATACTGCTATGAATGAATATAAAAACATTGGCACAATGTTAAGTCGGGTTTTTGAGAATTGTGGAGCGCTCAGCACTCTCTCCTTCTTCTTGGCGCATCTCACGAGACTCTCTACCGGCCCCGCGCGAGCTCACAGCGGTTTACCCGGGTGAGGAAGAGGCATCCCATTTCCATGACAACCTGTGAGAATATTATAGCCCCCGTTTCGCAAATTAAATTCGCATTCGGTCCCTCTATCAACAAAGATAGCGCAGAAATACAGCTCGTTTACGCGCTGGACATTCAACAGGTCCGCACCTGAAAGTTCTTTATGTCATGCACAAATATATGAATGGAGACCGCTATAGAAACACTACAAGTCACCTAAAGCATGTTGTCAGGGATTTTAAAGTGTACAGTTGTGTTTTATGCTCTATAAATCGTATAAAATTAAAAAATACTACTTACTTGATTTCTGTTGACGGTCCGTCTTTACATATGTTTTAAAGCCCTAATAATTCCTTGTGCATATCCAACCGAAAATTGTAAAAACTGAAAAAGTGGTTGAGTAAAAGTTGGTATTAAAGTAAAAAAGTTGATGATTTTTCATTTAAAAATATTACTTGACCGATTTTCCTTTTAGCTATGAAGAAAAAAAGTACTCCGTGGTTCTGTCAGCTCCACTATAATAGTGTCGGCGTTAGTAAACGAGAGGATGCGCTGAGCTTAAGTTGCAATGTGCCTTTGTTTATGTGGCGCGCTGAGCGAGAGAAAGTCTAATAGCACATTTATGTGCGCCTGGCTTCTACATAGCTAGAGTGGAATGCGCTACGTCAATGTGACGCCATGGGAGAGGTGACGTCGAGCCTGCACTGTCTGCACTGTAGTCCCCGGCCTCTCTGGTACAGTATACACATAAGCCGTACAGTCCTTGCCAGGAGAGAGAGGAATAGAGTTGGTCTTCTGACTCTTGGTCAGAGGTTATCAGAAATCGCGCGGTAGGGCGTGTTGTCTGTTGCTTGCTAGAAAAATATGTGTGTCATGTTAATTCTATAGCTTAAGAAGCTATTTTAAAACCTTTTATTTTTATCAGGTGCCAAATGATTAAACAGTATGATTGTAATTGCATATTGAACATAGTTATGGCCTCCGCAGTGTGTCATGCTATAATAAATACTCTGATCCCGGTAATAGCCAAACGTTAATCATTGCGTGTACACGCGGTATAAATGAACGTGTGCGTTTGTCAATGTCTTTCAAAAAATACTTGTAAGCAATCTTTCATTGCAGAAGCTAGTCCATAGAAAAAAACTACGTTGTGTTATTATTTTAATGTTAGGCATATCCCAAAATTACCCTTTTTCTGGACGCAAACAAATTAGTAGAAATTTATCCAATATAAATTATAAGGGTTTGAAGCTGAGTGGAGTTAAAACACCAAAGTGCTTCCGGCGTGTACACTAAACAAACTATTAAATTTAGCTTGCGTACCTCGTAGTACAAAAAAACATCAACAAGAGCCAATCACGGGACACGTAATTTCTTGGCCACGTTCTAATTCTGGCCAATGATCAGCTCCCGGAGGCGGGGTGAGGGCATGACGCACTGAGGCGCGTGATTGACGCAAGCGATGTTACTAAATTTAGCAGCGGGCGGCCCGACTGTGTGAGATAGCAGATCATTCATTCATTTTGCGAAAGGGCGGGTCCGTTTATTTTAGACATTTGATTGTGTTCCAGCCAATCCAAATATAGTCGTAGACAGGTATTTTTAGCGGAAGCGTGTCCCCGTTACCTCTTACCAGGGAACAACCTTATGATATCCCGTGCTGTAATGGGAGAAAGTAGAGAACCGATAGCCTGTGGGTATTTCGCCCGTTTGCTCAAAATGAAGCTTTTTTCTTCTGCAGGGTTATCTCTGATGTCTAGCTCGCTTGGCTTTGCGGAGAAGCAGAATAGTGCGGACGTCCCGAGGACACTAAGCAGGACAGGTTTCGGTTGTCTAATTGTTTTGGTACATCGATTGTTGTTTAGAAGGACACTTCGTACTTAGTTGAGTCTCGCATCATAGTATCGTTAAGAATCAACAACCGTCTTTTAGCTAACGTTAGCAGGAAAAGTCGATAAATATCAGCAGGAATTGTTCTTCGTTAGTTCGTTAGAAACTAGTAGTAAACAAGTCTGTTTTCACGACGCACAGGCAACATGAATGTACAGCATAAATGACTGGATGAAAACTCTGCCTATTATTTTTCTTTTTGGAGCGAGCAATTGCTTTATTTTTTGCTTCTGGTGTTTTACCCAGAATACAAACACTTGTTTATATTGTGACTATTTCCCAACTTCAAGAAGTCCAGTGGTCGGCCAAGTGGTCTGTAGCTGTGGGGAACATGTTCCGCGTCGAGATCTCGGGGTTTGGGTATGGAAAAGGTGCGCGCGCGCGCGCAGAGGGAAACTCGCTCCTTTTAGCTTTTCTGCTTTGCAGTCACGGGGAATCCCCTCTCCGTGACCTTCCCCCGCCTCTTTAGACGCTTAAGGAGCTAGCGGGCAAACCGGGTCAAGTGATAATAGCTTCGTTTCTGAAAAGACAGGTTCTGCTTAGTGTAGTTAGAGACAACTACACTCTTAAAAACAATGTTTTTGAAACCTTTTCATTTCAAACTGTTTTATTATGTTGGGAAACGCATATTTAGTCTATCAATAGCCTATATAATATTGTTTAGAGAATATAAATAATGTTTCTTTACGTTATGAAGCATGGTTCTTTTAAAACTCTTCAATTAAAGATTCATTGTGGAGCCCAAACCAGTTAATATGTTGCATCACTACAGAAAAAACGAACTTTTGCAAAATTTTATTGAAAAAAATGTACTAAAATGTTTGATACACATTTAAAAGGGATAGATTCCAGTACTGGCATAACTTAAATAAATTGGAGAAAATAGAAAACAAAAAAGTCAGTGTGGTTGTCATCAAAGTCTCTGATTTGGCAAACCAAAATATTAGGGAATGTTACATTTTAAAATCATGGAATGTGTTCAAATAAAAAAACGACTCTTTTAATTTTAAGTCTCTAAATGCCATGGAAAAGTCATGAAAAAGGATTGGTCAAGGTGTAGAATTGTTTAGTCTCAAAAATGAAAGTATAATTGTGATATGTTCATCTTTAGTGCGATTTAACTGAACTCATTCACTAGTTTGTTTGAATAAGAATGAATCCAAACTTTCGTGTGCACCAAATAAGTGAGCTTAAATTGCTCTTCTCATCTACTTTCAAACAACAGGGTATCCGCAGGGTCTTAAGTCTTAAAATGTCTTAAATTGTAAAAGCTAAATTTTAGGCCCTATAAAGTCTTAAATCTACTAAAATGTTGTATTGTAGGTTTTAAATCTTTTTTAACAGGTCTTAGTTTTCCTTTGTTTATGTATAGCTACACAATGTTTTGTTCTGTTTTTGGTAAGGTTTATAGGGTTTGTGAATGGATATATTTGAAAATTATTTAAAAATATATTTAAACAAATTTATTATTATTGTATTATTGAATGTATTAAATTTTAATAGTTTTTTTGATAGGGCAAGTGAAAGTCTTCTCTAATTTAGTATAAGTCTAAAATTTCATTCACAATGGTCTTAAAATGTCTTAAAAAGTCTTATATTTAACTTGGTGAAACTTGCAGAAACCCTGAAACAAACTCTGGTGCAGTTCAACTAAAATATGAACACAACGCATCAGAAACAGATTAATAAACTAAAAACAGGACATGATATCACTGTGACCATAAAAGGACTCAGTTCTCAAGCCTGGTTTTTGTCATCATAGTTGTTGATATCACCCATTACTGTTAAACAGGTGTCTGAAACGTGTCCCTTCACAACAATTCTTTTGATATTTGGTGAAACTAAGTGCTGTTTTGACTCTTTTGCACATTTTATAAGTTCAATAAATAAAATACTTTCACACTTTTGAAATATTCAGCATAGTTTTTGATGAATGATAAGTTATTTCACACAGTATACATCATAATAGGTGTTTTCTCAAGGTTTGCTGTTTGAAATGACAATGCGAATGCTAAGCTTAAACCAACAGATCTGAACCTCAATTGTAAACAAACTTTTACTTTCACATTAGTTAAATTGCATGCAGCGTAAGGCTTCCACTGTGTCTAGTAAACACATCATGACAACATGATGACTTGCTTTCAACCAATAAGGCCCTGCACAAACCACCACAACATCTGCACCTAATGTTTATCAAAGTAGAAATTCAAATGCTTTTTCATTCTGAAATCACACCGAAACACATTTTACATGGCTATTAGCAATCTGAGTGGAAGTGGCTGGTTTTCACAGAGCCTCGTTACTAGTAAGAATACACTAAACTCTAAAAATATAATTAAGAGGATATTCTTGCTAAGTGTCTATTATTTTCATGGGCAATAAAAGGACATTTATGGAGGCTGTGAACTTTGCTCTTTATATTGGAAAGATTGTGAATTTGCACTTAAAACTCCTACGTTTTCCGGCTATGGTTGTATAATGGATATATTTATGAGTGACAGATATCCGAATAGCTTTTACAGCACTGACTCATCTAAAGGGATGAGAAAACTGGCTTTCTGTATAGGCTGAGGTGAACATGATAAGAGTCACATGATAAAGTCTTATATTATTCCTATCCAGTAGTGATGGATCAGTTTTGTCAAAAACACACATTACAGAACAATGTGCTAGGTATATATACAGTATTTATACACTTAATACTAGTAACTACAGATCAATTGAATAATGTTTTATTCTATACATGGTAATTCAAGTGTATCACAGGCTGACAAGCCGAAAGGTCACACGTAATAAAAACTATTTGTTAGTTTTTCTTGTGTTTGTGAGTGGGCGTTTGTACTTGTGAATGTTGATTACACTCAAGCGATGACCTAAATGTGAAAGAAATCCTTAAAGTCGGCGTGTAATTAATTATTCTTAGTGATATTATTTTTTAGAATTAATTATGAAATGTGATTTAAATCCACATGTTGCTACTGTATGTGCTAGAATGCTGGATAAATCGAGAGCGGCAGTGAGTTTTCTTCTCTTTTTTTTCAAGGGGAAATGAGTCACTCTATAAGATCAACTGTATTAGCAGAAAGGGTAGTTTCTAGGAGTGGAAATAAAAATGTCATTTGACTTTCTTCATGAACCCATGTAAAATGAGTTAGTAAGAAATTAATGAGAAGTGAAAAAAGATGCATTTACAGAACGTTTCCTATATTGTTAGACAGTATTTAAGGGAGGGCAGGCCGTCTTTCTTATCCCTTTTGTGTGCTGATTAAGGGTTTCTTTACTTAAACCATTTGATTTTACAGCACCTATTAATATTTGTTGTTGATTATATAATGTTTCCGTTATATAGACTCAAATGCCTGTCTATTTCAAAGACAATGGCCACCATGAAAATAAATATATGGTAACAAGGTCCATTCGTTAACATTCACCAACATTAACATCTTGTAGAGCAGTTATTAATAAGCATTTACTAATGCATGTTAACATATTACTTTATAAGAATTGTAACAAAGATTAATAAATATACCCATTGTTTTTCAAAATAGGATTAACTAATGGACCGTTATTTTTAAGGTGTTACCATATACGGGGTCTTCGTTGTCGCATTTTGTACTGCCCAGAGAAGTCAATAACACTTCTGGACACTGTTAACATAGGGCTTCGTTTGGCACAGTACAGTTTTTACTGGCATTTGTGGATGTAACTGCATATTGTGGTACTTGACAATGGTTTGTACAAAGTAGTCCTGAGCCAATGTGGTGATATTGCTTATAGATGAATGAGGATTCTAGATGCAGTGCCACCTGAGGGATAGGAGATTACAGTTGTTCAGCTTAGGCTTGCACTCTTGTCCTTTACACATTGAAATTCCTCTAGATTCCTTGAATCTTTTAATTATGTTATGCACCATTGAAGGTAAAATATCCAAATGTCTCGCTATCTTTCTATGATGAACAACGTTTTAAACATTTTAATAATTTCTCATGTATTTATTGATAAACTGGCGATCATCGGCCCATCTTAGCTCCTAAAGGACTAGACCTTCCTTGGATGTTGCTTTTGTACCAGATTATAATTACAATCATTTGTTGACATTACCCGTTTCAAATCACATCATTTTTTTACCAATTTACCTGATTACTAACCTTAAATTGCTCCTTTCTCAACTTTTTTGGAATCTGTTGCGAGTTTGAATGGCAGGAAAGGGTATATATTTACAAATGAAATGAAGTTGACCAGACAAAACATAAAATATTTTGTGTTCACATTATCCGCAATGGAATACAAGTCAAAGTAAATTAGCAAATCACTACTTTCTTTTTTTGTTTGCGTTTTTCATACTGTCCCAACCTTTTCTTATTTTTTTAAACAATAACCTAGAAGATCAGACCACAAATGATTATAATCACTTTTAAAAGGTTTTTTTCTGCCCAGCTGACAAACAGTAACAAGATTAGCCAATCAAAATCTGCTAAAGAGCTTAAAATATTTAAATATACAAACAACAAAGAGCAGCTCACTTATTATCATGCACAGACAATGAAGCTTTTATAATTATATATTTTTGGCCATTATAGGTTTATTTGTTTAATTTTTTTAAAAATGTGATGCAAGCAGTCCTACTTTGACTGAACAATTAGGGCGAAACATTGCTATTGTATTTTGAACTGGCAACAAGGCAATAGACCAGGTCAAGATTTTTACTTATTTATTTTTCAAACTTTACCTCATGCCTACGAATCAATTGGAATATTCAGTACTGATAAGAGATATGGATGCATGCACCACAGTTAATAAATACGGATTTTAAATTAATCTTAAGCTATTAATACTATTTTCATACACCATTGATGGTCTCAATATATACTAGCCGTCCACAGTCAGAGGAATGCTTGAGGGGTTGCGGGAATGTGGGCAATCACGCATATTTTGGGAATGTCCAAAGATACTTGCATTTTGGCAAGGGGTAAAGATTGAGATAATGAAAATTAAGCAGATAGATCTACCTTTCACTCCCTGTTTTTCTTGCTTGAAGGGATACCCCAGGATACATACAATAAAAACCAGAGATATATACTACATATACTTTTACTAAGTGCAAGAAAGACCATGACAATAAATTGGATGAAGCCACACCCTCCAACAATAGTACAGTGGATAGAAAAACTTGAATGTATATATAGAATGGAGTATACGACTGCTCAACTTCAACTAAAACTGGATGTTTTTAAACAAAGATGGGCACCTGTTATGTTGTATCTGAATAGGACATATTATTTCTAGCTTCTATTTTTTCAACTGGAAAAAAATATATATATATATACTGTAGCCACATATATATATTAAAAAAAAATATATATATATATATATATATATATTTTTTTTTTATTTACATCTGTGGCTACTGTCGTTTTTTCTGCTGCTGTAACTGAATGTTCTGTTCTGTAAAATGTTTTAATTTATAAAAACTATTACTATTACTAAAAACTATTTTCATAGTTTACATTTGTTAATATAATAATAATAGGCAATATTTGTTATCAAGGATTATGAATTATAGAATGTTAGGAATCTAAAAGCTACTTTGCAATGTCTGTACTGTTTGTCTGATAACCACACCTGTCAGTTTTTGACCGTAAATTTGAGAGGATTTTCACGGTGCGTGAAGCATGTGGGTGTATGCGTGCATCTCGTCCTCTTACCACTCCTCAGTATTTGAGTTGCCCCCGCTGTGTGGGGTGTCAGAACAATTGTAAAGAAATTCCGACTGCGAGTTCATCAGGTGTTCAGAGGTGAAATATGCAGACTGCTTTTGTTGTGAGCGTGCCTTTGTGTCAGTAAGACAAATAAACGAGAAAAGAAACTTGTGAGGCCTGACCTTATTGATCAGCAATTAATCAGATATACTTTCATTCTAACAAAGCCAGGACATTGAGATTCATTTTAACCTATTAAACCTTTTTAAAGTGTTTAATACAAACAAATATCAACTAGAAACTACACAAACTTATTATATATAATATTATCGACATATATATTTTTACACTCCTGGCATTGATTTATTGGTTTTAAAAGTATTAAAATTAATTTGAAATGTCTGACATCTTATGAGTCTTCAC
Organism: Danio rerio; assembly: GCF_052040795.2. Taxonomy (NCBI): domain Eukaryota; kingdom Metazoa; phylum Chordata; class Actinopteri; order Cypriniformes; family Danionidae; genus Danio; species Danio rerio. The sequence goes on along the minus strand of NC_141036.1, from coordinate 31,676,374 downwards.
AAATCATCAAAGATGGTTGATTTGCCATTCTTTGCTGTTTGTTGTACTTTGCATGTGAGCATATTAAGGGATACCCATGTGCAAACCTCTTGGAATGTACGCGTAGTAGTTTTCTTTGTGTATGTGTTTGTTTTAAACTTTTCACAAGAGCAAAACCATGACATTCGTGTTGTCTGTGGGCTGGCTGAAAGACAAGTTCATGAAAGACAAGTCAAGTGAGACTTAGTTTAAGGAGAGAGAGAGAGAGTGTGCACAGAAAGGAGAATCTATGTTAAGATAACAACTCTTTGCTGAATGTTGTCACCCTGTAGGGTAACTCAGACACTCATAAACACCACACAATGAGAAACAGATTACTTCTTAATGTGTGGTGCAAGGGTTTGTTTAAAATGTCAGTGCGTTGGTGTTCTGTATTGCCTTTTTATTAATGGGATTGACTTTATAAAATAAAGACATAGATTAATGACACTTTGGTTGGTAAAAATGTTTCCTTGTTCTTACAGAATGAAAGCTTATACTAGTTTTAACTTATACTCAGCATACTGTAATTGAGTACAACCTAACCTAAGATAGGCAATGTATTATTTTATGTATTAATATTTTAGTCATTAAACATATTTAAAAAATTGAAAGATAATACTTTTCCCAGTGATGGGTTGCAGCTGGAAGAGCATCCACAGCGTAAAAAACATATGCTGGATAAGGTAGCGGTTCATTCCGCTGTGGCGACCCCAGACTAATGAAGGGACTAGACCGAAAGAAAATAATGAATGAATGAAGATAATACAAATAAATTAAAAAAAAAAACAAAAAACATCACAACCTACAAAATTGCATTTGCAACTACATTTTTCTTCTTTTTTTTTTTGCTTCTTCTGATTTTTCTTCTTTTAAAATTTGTATGTAATATTTTCTATAACATATAAATTGGGGTGAGCTAGTTTTTGGACCGTTACGGTTAAATATTTTGTTAGATAAGCTCCAGATATGGCTTCAGTACTAACTAATCTAATGTATATGCACAAATATAATATTGTATAGCTTCCTATTAAAAATGTGAATTTACAAGGGAGATTTGTGAGGAGTTTACTTATATATGCTGAGCACTATATATCTTTCTAATTTTTTATTCTTTCCAATTATTTTTTGTCGTGAAATGACTTTGAATGTTTTTTAAACACAATAATTTTTATTTTCTACATTTGGCTTTTTGGGGGGGATAAAAATGTTTAATTAATTTATTTGGATTTGTTTCATGTTGTGAAAGTTCATAAAAGTATTAAATGTGACTCAAAATGTTGATTGAATTATGAAAATTGAATGAAGTTGTTGTTTTATTGGCCTGTTGCTAATGTTTTATGAAAGCTCTGCATCTATTTCATTCTTCACCCCTTCCTGTTGTAAAATCACAACATCTCTTGACCTTTTGTGGCTTCCATGGCTTGCATTTGAAACCTTTAAGAGTTTTTCATGTATTCTTTAGTCCTTTTCTCAAAATGCAATCCATTTCTGGAGTCAGGGATACAGACAGTTTATGTCAGTGTTTGGAGTGGTGTACTTTCAGACACCCACATTTTTACCTTTGTAATGTAAGGACACACAAGGCGCTTGAAGTCCATGAAATCGAGTGGAAAACTTGTCTCACGTCTTCGGACTTTCCACCATAATTGTGAATCAGCGTAGCGGCATCTTGACCTTTAAATCTGGGGTCACTCAAAATGTTACAGTTACACTTGCAAAGTGCATATTACTCATCGTTTTGGTATATTCGTAGAGAAGTTACAAGAAGAGTTTTGATAAGAAGAAATCTCACGTTCACTTGTGTGGGTTTTGAATGTCTACCTGTCATTCCAATTGTGAATTTCCCAGCAAGAGGTTTAGGCAAAACTGCCCCCTGCATTTTTTTCAGATGAAGAATTTCTGCCAGTTTTCATCATATTCCGGAATCACCCAATCTTCTTGCCGGGTCTCACACCAAACCTGTGCCACACCTTCTTTCTGGCACACACAACGCTAAGCAATGTGAATGTGTGGGATGTTGTCATAAGTTGCGTAACTGTTGCTTGATTTATACAACTTCATTCAAGGGATTCCTGTTTCTGAACACACGTCTGTGTTTTCCTTAAGGCATTATGAAGAATTGGCACTGTAATTTAGACATTGTCTACCCACACGCATGCTTTTTCTTTCTGATAAACCCACACAAAAACGTACAGGGGCTGTGACATACTAGTGCTTGGGTAAACAACAAATACTTCCATCCTTTTAGTTTATGAAGTGATTCATAGGGTCATGCTCATGTTCAGACAGGGATTCCCCAAACACTAACACGCTTTCACTGAAAGTCATTGGAGGGACAGTGTAAGATTGGATTTTTTTGTTTTTTAAAAGGAGCCTATATTGACATAAATCCATCTAGAGTTTAATTGATATTTAAAAATTTTTTGCATGGCCAAGAAGTTGGTCGTCAGTCAACTGTTTGCATATGAATGTATGTCCACTACCTGACAAAAGTATTGTCGTCGATCCCAGTTGTAAGAGCAACAAATAATAACTTGACTTCTAGTTGATCATTTGGAAAAGTGGCAGAAGGTTGATTTTTTTTGATGAATCTTGTGCATAACAGCATCCCAATCATCACAAATACTGGAGAAGACCTATTGGAACCCGCATGTACACAAGATTCTATAGAAATCAGTCAAGTTTGGTGAAGGAAAATTCATGGTTTGGGGTTACTTTCAGTATGAGGGCATGCAAGATCGTCCCATCCAAATGTGCTGGATGCATTAGAGAAGTTTCACGTGAAACTGATGTTGCATGGGCACAATCGCCGCATAGCAAGAAGGTTGCTGGTTTGTGTCCAGGCTGGGCCAGTTGGCATTTCTGTGTGGACTTTTTTTCCGGGTGCTCCGGTTTCCCCTACAAGTCCAAAGACATTAATAAAAGGACTAAGCCGAAAAGAAAATAAATGAATGAATGATTTGGGTCACGTGATTCATTTTTCGCAATTTAGAATTTTCGTTAAGGCCAATGCATTGCATACACTGATTTTCAGGGTGCATTGTGTGACTTTTAAAGGTGTGAAAGTTTCAATGCACTGGAATCATTTTGCAATTGAGACAGCATTTAAAATGTTTGGCGACCTGATTAGAGCGCTGACTACTCACCTGAGCTTTGTAATTGTTGAAGCCCAAAATAAAAATAAAAATTGAATTTCGATTCAACAGCCCTAATAATAACCACAGATTTTGGAAATGTAGATTATTAAAAATCAAGTTATTAAAAACTTTCAAGGATTTAAGAAGCTGAGGACTTTGTTCGATAAAGCAACCATTTTGACCATTAAATTTCTCCCCATTCAAAACAAGTGACATGTCTTGTGTATTCTATAGTCTTTGGTTTGGTCTTTAACATCATTAGAAATTAATTTAGTGTTTTGCATTTTTATTTTATTTAGTGTATATTCCATTGTTTGTATTTCATAACAGGGTGTGCCCAGCATTTATCATTTTTGATCTGAATGACATCACATCACTGAAAATGTCTGTTTGTAAAATTGTTTTTTAATTGCGGTGACATTCACTTTTTATTTTTTCAAACAATAATACAATTTATAGTGCTAATTCAAACTTCCTAAATCAGTCTCTGAGATTAAAAGAGGTTGATGGATGAGTGGCCATAAACTTTTGAAATGCTTTGATTTTACACTTCATATGTATGTAGTTTACGTTTGTACATAGTGCATATGTTAATAGGCACAAGTAGTGAAATTAGAAATGTAGAATTTTATTTTTCTAACCTCATACTTATGCCTTTATTAATATTTTACCTCTTACAGACTTCTAAGACTATTAAATTGATGTCCCAATCTGTTTTTTGTTGTTTCAGTAAAACGTGGTATGACATATTAAAGGACATAGAAAATATATAAATAACAAAGTTTAATAAAATGCCATTTTAAAATTACAGGAGCATACTTACCATGGTAAATACACAATTCCAACATAAACTATAAATGAAACATATGGAAATGGCTATTGATAGAACCAACATGATACTGACATGCAAATCATTCCCAGCTAGTACCAGTATTGTCATTTATTTATTCTTTTGGTCACAATTTCAATTATAAGAGATAGCAGGTCAGGTAAGTTTATTTTCCTTTTGTAAAATGATACAGTCTTTTAACATCTTTTCTCAAGCACTCATCCACCATGTATTACAGAAGTGTCAACAGCTTCACACACATCTTTTAAAGCAGCATCACAAAAACACTCTGTGACCCATTAAAAACATTATTTTACTGACCAGTTTTCAGCTATGTGAATGAAATCTGGCTGGTTTTTAATTCTTAGCAATATATTCTAAATTTTGATAGAAAAAACTATTGTGAAAATTAGAATGTTATTATTCTCATGCAAAGTCATTTTATAAATCACAATGTTTCATGTTAGTATTAGTAGATTGTGTATCGCAGCCATTAGAGTCTACAAAGAAGCTTACAGACTTTTGATGCTGTCATTTACATGATCATTTTACTGTAGTTTGTGTATAAGATGCAGTATCTCACAAAAGTTATTTTTATTATATCTTTTCTTGTAACAACACTGAAGACATTACACTTTGTTACAATGTAAAGTGGTGAGGGTATTTAAAAGAGTAAATTTGTTGTCCCCTCGAAATAACTTAACACACAGCTATGTCTAAACCACTGGCCACAAGAGTGAGGTTTCCCCTACGTGAAAATGTCCAAAAAGTGTTGATATTTTTTAGTGGCACCCATTATTTTCCAGCAGTGCCTCAACTTTCTTGGGGTTAGAGCTCACCAGAGCATCACAGGTTGCCACTCGAGTCTGCTTCCCCTCTATCTTCCATTCACCAGATGCCCCACATATGCTCAATAGAGATTAGGTCTGGATATTTGCTTGGCCAGTCCATCATTTTTAAACCTAATAACTGGTTATACCATTCTTAACAGCAACAGGTGCAATCTAGCGTTTTCTATAACATGCAATAGGTCTGCTACAGCACTGTGGAGAAATTTTTGCCCACTCATCTTTGTAGAATTGAAGTCAATCAGTCATGTTTGAGGTTTTTTTTGAGCAGGAACTGCCTTTTTAAGGTCATGCCACAGCATCTCAATTGAATTCAAGTCAGGACTTTAACTAGGCCACTTCGAAGTCTTCTTTTTGTTTTTCTTTGGCCATTCAGAAGTAGACTTGCTGTTGTGCTTTGGATCCTTGTCCTGCTGCAGAACCCTAGTTCGTTTTAGCTTTTAGAGGTCACTTACAGATGGCCGAACATTGTCCTTCAGGATATTTTGGTACACAGCAGAATCCATGGTTCCATTTATCACAGCAAGTCTTCATGTTCTGAAGCACCAAAACATTCCACATCATACCACATTTTACTGTTGGTATGATGTTTTTTTTTTTTTTTTCTAAAATGGGGCTTTACTTTTACACCACTCATAACAGGACACACACCTTCCAAAGAGTTAGATTTTTGTCTTGTCAGTCCACAGAGTATTTTGCCAGAAGAATCTTGGGAATTTTGAAAAGGTTTTCTAGCAAAACTTAGACAAGCCTTTGTGTTCTTTTTGCTCAGCAAGGGGTTTCATTTTGGTATTCTGCCATGCAAACCATATTTGCTCAGCCTATTTTGTATGGTGGAGTCATGAACACTCACCTTAACTGAGGCAAGTGAGAATGTTGTTGTGGGGTCTTTTGTGAATGTTTGGATGAGTTGTCGGTTGGGTCAGTTGTTGGTTCATTTTTCAATTTCTTGATTGCGAACAGGTGTGGAAGTAATTAGACCTGGGTGTGGCTAGAGAAATTAAACTTACTGAAGTTGTGTTTTAAGGAGTAGGGTGGGGTAACAGCATTAAAGTGTGACAAATATGCAAAAGAAAAAAGAGAAATCGTTTCTTCTTAGTTTCTTTTTTCTATTCAGAACAATTCACTGACAAGAGCTAGTTAGTATGTTAGCATATTCACTAATAGTGGTGACTGTTGCTAGTCTCACAGTTTTATTTATAGATCTGATGGGTGAATGTATGGGGGTGTATGCGTGTTTGTATGTTTCTAAGAGGATATGATTCAGATGGGTTTGAGAGTAGAAAGGGGATGGTCTTATCTAAATGTTTGGACAGAGACGTTTTTGTATAATAAATAATCGCATAAAGCACCACTCCGCCATGACCATCAACCACATTACAGCAAAACCTGCAGTTCTCTCCTGATTTCACAGATAAGGAATTTCAGGAGATAAAAGAGGTTCACGACCACGCCAGCACACTTAGCAGACTGCTTTGCATGTTTGATTATCAGCCAGTTTTTAGCCCCCAGGCCCGACATTTGTCACTATATAAGATTGACAACTTAACGTCATAGATGGGTTTTGTGGGAGGACCCACGCAAACACAGTTACTACTTCTGTCTTGTGATTGCTGGAGGTTTTGGGACCCAATAGGCCCTTTATTTTGGCTTTATGTGTCAAACTTTATCTCTATAATATAGAGAATAGTATTGGCGAACACTTCTAAACACACAACTCTTTCATATTTACATAGTTAAAAGAGGATAAAAAAAGTTAATACGCTGTCTGATGTTTCCTGTGTTTAGTGATATGATGCTGGATCAGCGGAGAGCTGGATGGCCGCCAAGTGTTCAGTACAGTGGTTACAGTGTGAATCAAGCTGATCTTTACTCTAGAGAGAGTGGGACTTCCCCATTTGACTCCATTACAACACTGAATACTCATTCAAAGCACTTAGATAAGAGATACATTTGAGATGAAGCCAGACTACAGGTTGTTTGATGAAAAAATGGTACATAAGCTTTCCTGGAGCTCAAATAAAAGCACATGCCACCGGTGACACTGATGTTTTGTGTAAAGTAAAATGCATGAGTTCAATGCAAAGTCACTCACCTTAAATGCTTCTGTTTAAGGTACATTTAGGTTGGGTTGCTTCTTGTTAAAGTTTTCATCCACAGATATTTGCTATCTTCTAAGAATTTGCTACTAAAATGTGTTTTTCTAGAAGGGTCAAATTCTCAATATATTGGCTTTTATAAAACGCAAATGGTGTTGCTGGATAAATTGTGAGATAGGTGGAAAAAATTATACTTAAATGATTTGACATATACTCAAAGTAGTAAGGGCTTATTAATGAAAATTTTTAAATCACACTGAACTGAGCTAAACTGAACTGAACTGAACTTAAACACTAAAACTGAACTACACTGTTCCAGTTACTATGATTATTTATGTGAAGCTGCTTCGACACAATCTACATTGTAAAAACGCTATACAAATAAAGCTGAATTGAATTGAATAAATGATATTATATTGAATGACTATAAAATTAATGTCAATATCTTTGATAAGTTCTGGACCTTTTAACTCTATATTGATCTAAGAGCCAATCACACAGCAGAAATGTGCAAAAATGCGAATCTAGAAGTGTGTTGATATTAGAGATGTACTGAATTTTCAGCCACCGAAAATTTATCGGCCAAAATCGGCCATGTTATGCTATTGTTTTTTCAGTCAGGCTACCAAAATCTATCTATACCATGCCCAGAGGGATATCTAGATAGCCTGCCAGGCACAATGTTGATAAATTTTGGTAGCCTGAAAAAACAATAGCCCTGGGACTTCGGGCTTACAGATTTTGCGAGCCCTACACCCTCTAATTTTTGTGACTTCAGTCATTGTTGGGGTACTCTTTTAAATCTGGAAGCATTAACAAGTAATATTGAAAAATATATGTTTATACTGTAGTTTAATATGGAAAATAATTATCGAGATTGTTTCCCAGTGATGGGTTGCAGCTGGAAGTGCATCTGCTGCGTAAAACATATGCTGGATAAGGTGGCGGTTCATTCCGCTGTGGCGACTCCAAATTAATAAAGTGACTAAGCTGAAAAGAAAATTAATGATTGATGAATGATTGAGATGGCATTTTTGCCATATGGCCCAGCTCTAACTCAAAGCCTAGCCTTTTCTTTATTTTACTGAAGTGTACTGGATAGTTTTGGTATAGTGACCCATTGGGTACAGCACCTACTGAGGCATCTATGCACGTATGCGTGTTTGTATGTGTGTATTTCAACACAGGAGAATTTAAGGACACACTCTTATGTGTATGTAAGTCATCTGTTGTCCTCCTCTACTAACAGCCAGACTGACGTTTTAAGACCTTTATGGTGTTTGAGGTCAGACGCAGAGTCAAACCCATCTCTTATTGCCTGAGATTCTGCAGCCTGATTGGCTGAGAGGACAAATCATATCACCACTCCTGTGGTCAGCCCATGAACACGTGCCTATGGCGGTATTTTTTTATTAGAGAGAGCCGACAGAGGTGTTAAACTATAACTAGACATAGACTAAATATAATCAAACCCAGCTTATCTAAATGCTAGATAAACTCTGTTTAATGATTTTGTACGTCAGTTGCACTTCATATCTTTTTGATGCTGCTTAATTTAAGTGTAACTTTCGCACACTTATGCAACCTGGGCTCTCTGATACACTCACGGACAGGAAGTTTAAAACAGTAGGGCTTTTGTCTGGGATTTGGCTCCAGTGGTTTAGAACACGGTATAAGGGAGCTAAGAGCTGCTCCATCTCGCATGAGCACCTTTATCAACACTCCTTCACTTTCCCTCCATCCTAACCTCTTTTCCCCCCGTGTTCGCCTGCAGACATTATCTGATGTTCATTGACTGGAAATGTATTTCCATTTTATTGAACTGTCTACAGATCTACAACAGTCAATCTGCCTTCTATTTATCAATTTAAGTTTCCTTAGTCATGTAAAGGGAAATACCTGCAGACTGTTTTGCTAGTGTAGACGCTGCTGGCCAGTCGCAGTGGTCAGGGTCAGGTTTGATTGGCAGCTGATGAATGAGTTTAACACAGTGGGCCAGTCGAGTGTGCAGCTCATGGGTGGATTAAGTTGCAAGTTAAAGTAATGATCCTGGTTTAAATGGTCAGAGTAAAATCTCTGTCTCTTGAACACATAGCTAATGGTCAGACATTGTGAGTAGAACAATATTTTGATTTCACACAGTCACACATAAGCACACACACAAGTTTTTCAGATCTTTAAAGGAACACTCTAAGAGTAGAGTTTTACCATTTTTGAATCCATTCAGTTGATCTTTGTATTTAGATGCAGCACTTTCAGCTTAGCTTAGCATACATCATTAAATCAGATTAGATCTTCTTGCTCAAAAACTTCAGAAACTCTTTTGTAGTTACTTCATGTACTAAGACTGATGAAAAATCAAAAGTTGTTATTTTTTAGGTCAATATGGCTAGGAACTACCACAGGCCTTAGCCATTGGAGGTTTGAGTGGTTCAAAAGACCCACCCCTCACTGACATAGGTCTAGAATTTGTCCCATACATGAGCTCATTTGTCCTATTTTGACTGCTATACCATCATAAATAGTGAAAATAACCCACCGAAAAACATTTTGAGACTAAGTGGAATCCTATGTTGGCTGTCGCTTTAGTGTGACTTCAGCTTATCAGTTTTAGCCATTGCTAACAATTATTTTTCATGACATCCAGCTGTGCAGAAAACATACAATCTGACATAAGTCTTCTTTACTACTGTATTGCTTTAAAATAGAGAAAATTTTTTCTAAATCTTGGAACAAAAAATGACCAAATAAACGGTGTGAAGCTCGAAAAGCGACCTATATTAAAATGAATACTAAAATGAATAAAATCTGAATACTATTTTGGCTATTGTCGTTATCCAGGAATTTTCAAATGTACTTTTTTTTGGTTATGATGACCATCCGACAATCTATTTCAGCTAAAAATGCTTAAAATGTCACTAAAGTGTAGTATTAAAATCACATAATAATAATAAATAATAAATTATAGCCTAAATGAGGGCTATAACAGCAAAAATGTCCACTTTTGAGAAAAAAGAACCCTCCCTTTCATTAGGCTGACTACAGGCCTGTACCACCAGGTAGAATCTGCTTAATATCATTGCATCTGCTGCAGTTGAGTTTACAGTTGAGTTGTCCTGCACTGACAGGGAGCACTTTTAGCTTAGCTTCTTTGAATTAGATTAAACCATTAGCACATCCCTCAAAGTTTACAAAAATCTTTAGATATTTTTTCCTATTTAAAGCTTGACTTTCGTTACAGTGTAATAATCAAGCACATTTGCTTCTGTACCGAGCACCAGGCGCTATGATATTATGCAGATTCTATCTGGTGGTAGTTCCTAGCCATATGGACCTAGAAAACAAGTACATGATGTATTTACAGAAGAGTTTCTGAAGTTTTGAGTAAGGTGCTAATAATCCGATTCAATGATGTATGCTAAGCAATACTAAAAGCGGTCGCTGCAGATCCGGAGATCAGCTAAATGGATTCAAAAATGGTAAACGCTACTGTTTAATTCTAGGAGAGTTGTAAAATGCCCTATTTTCCAAAAAGTTGGAATTTACTTTTAAAATGTTCTTCACACTAAAATATATATGCTTTTTTAAGAACTGTTCATTAAAGGGTTCTTTAGGGAAGACAAAATAGTTATTTTATAACAATCCTTTACTGGATCTTTTATTTGTGTGCTTGGAGTGGCTAGAAAACAGAAATCAAGACCACTTGAGTGTAAAATACTGCTAGGTTTTAGCAAATGTTTGTTTTTCTATTTAGTTAGTAGATGATCACATGTATTCAATGTGATTTTGTATTCAACTGTGTATGGGTGTGTAAATGGAAAAGCAAGGGTAGAATGTTCTTTTCCCCAGGTTTAGTACTTTGATGGTCATGGAAGTTCCTAAATGGAGGAGAGTCCGAGCCAGAGAGGCAGAAAGAGATCCAGTTACATGCTCTCTCTCTCTTTCTCACATGTGCACTCAATGCTGCTGAGAGGTTAAAAATAGGTGAAGAAAGGAGACAAATAGATTGTTGTCATACTAGATCAGCGAAGTAGGGCTGCACAATATATCGATTCAGCATCAACATTGCACTGTGCCCATCCACTATAGTCACATCACAGGATGTGCAATGTCTAAAAGTTGATCAAAACTTCGTAGAGTTGTTTTACATTTGATTAGTCAATTTTTATACCCAAATACCGTTTGACTCCCTAAAAGCATAAAGTGCTGTTCATTTATATGTGTATTCTTGCTTGGTGGACTTCTCTTTGCTTGTAATTTAATTATTATGTATTATGCAGATTCTAGAAAATCAATTTCCTAATCATTCTGAAATTCATGTTTTTGTTCTGCTTTTCAAGTCATCTGGTGAAATAGTTTTCAAATAACAATATCTACCTCAAAATAAAATAAATAATAGCCTTTATTAAACCTGAGAAGTTATTTGAGAACAGTTCTCTTTTACAATGACGACATGGCCATTAATATGTCTGCCACCAATCATGTGCATCATACAGCCTTACAATAAGGCATCAAATGTAATACGTAGTCAGAGAAAGAAAATGGAATAAATATGAGCAGCAGGTGCATTCCACTAACCTAAAGGTGTAGTATGAACTGGAAAATTCAAACAAGTGCTTGAGTGCGCTTGTGTCCAGTTGCAAAACTCCACACAACCACTTATCTGTTCATCTCCTCTGAACTCCATTATTCTTCTATTAAGCAGAGCTGATATTCATGGATGAATGTTTCCACCACAGAGTAAACAATCACGTAATCATAACTTCTCCTTTTTGGAAATATTTTTGTAATGTGAATTTATTTTGTACTGTTATACTATTATTCTACATCTAACAACTGTATACTAATATAAAGAATTAAAATAAATATTGAAATTAAAAACCTTAAATTTATGACCTTCTATTTTGTACTATTATTGACTATGATTATTACTATAAATGTGAATGTCACAAATTAATTAAGTAGTAAATTAACTCAATATACACTCACTGGCCACTTTATTAGGTACAACTGTTCAACTGCTCGTTAATGCAAATTTCTAATCAGCCAATCACATAGCAGCAACTCAGTGCATTTGAGCATGTAGACAGGGTCAAGACAGTCTGCTGCAGGTGATTTAAGTTACTTTGTTAGTGCAAGACAGGCTGGTCTGAGTATTTTAGAAACTGCTGATCTACTGGGATTTTCATGCACAACCATCTATACGGTTTACAAAGAATGGTCTGAAAAGGAGAAAATATCCAATGAACGGCAGTTGTGTGGGCACAAATGCCTTGTTGATGTCAGAGGAGAATGGCCAGAGAAGAATGGCCAGACAGTAACTCAAATAACCAATTGTTACAACCAAGGTATGCAGAAGAGCATTTCTGAATGCACAACACATCAAACCTTGAAGTTGATAGGCTACAGAAGCAGAAGACCACCGGCGTGCCACCGGGTGTCAGCTAAGAACAGGAAACTTAGGATACAATTCACACAGGCTCACCGCTCACCAAAATTGGACAATAGAAGATTGGAATAATCCTGGTCTAATGAGTCTCGATTTCTGCTGTAACATTCGGATGGTAGGGTCAGAATTTGGTTCCTTGGCCTGTTTTGGTGCCCTTTAGTACCAATTGAGCATTGTGTCAATGCCACAGCCTAAGTATTCTTGCTGACCATGTCCATCCTTTATGACCACAGTGTACCCATCTTCTAATGGCTACTTCCAGCAGGATAATTCGCTATGTCATAAAGTGTGAATCATATTAGACTTGTTTCTTGAACATGACAATGAGTTCACTGTACTCAAATGGCCTACACATTCACCAGAACTCAATCCAATAGAGCACCTTTGGGATGTGGTGGAACAGGAGATTCGCATCATGGATGTGTAGCTGACAAATCTACAGCAACTGCATGATGCTATCACGTCAGTATGGACCAAAATATTTCCAGTACCTTATTGAATCTATGCCACAAAGTATTAAGGCAGTTTTGAATGCTAAAGGCAGTCCAACCCGGTACTAGTAAGGTGTACCTAATAAAGTTGCCGTGAGTGTAAATGTTATTTACAATATGCAATGTGAGATGACACATTTCAAAATAGTAAATAACTAAAGGTCTTTTATGCATTTTGGCTATTTATTTACATGACAACATTTTATAAGGTTTTGACCAGCTTCAAAGTTTTTAAAACGATAAGTAAAAAATCTGATTTACAGTGTTCATTTTCTATCAAAGTTATATAAGCAACTATTGGAATGGCACTTTTTTAGTGTTATGTGATCTACATGAACGGGATTCATTTTAAAAATGTTATCTGTATTGCAAAAATTATCACTAATGCTCATCACATATCAATCTCACAATGGCTACTTTATTTATTTTAGTTATGGTTTACTTTAATCTCAAACTTTGACCTGTATTGCGTTACATCAGTAACTTGAATTCTTACTAGCTTTAAACCTTTTCATACTTAACCTTTACACACACCTATTTTATATTTATTTTTAAAGATGAAGGATTCCATTAATAACTTCTGAATCTATATTTGGAAGTATCTATATTTATTTGCCTGTCTATGTTCAATATTCAGGTCAAATGGCCAGAAGCGTGCTTTGATCATCAAACACACACCACAACCTACGTAACAGAGCCCTATCTGCACTATCTACAGAAACGTATTCAAATCATCCAGGTAATAGTATGAATGTTCATTGGCCCTTAGGTCATAGCGGCTGTGTCGCTGCTGTTGAGTTTTTTTATTTTTAACCACAGCAATGGTATTTCATTCAAACTTTGGATTCAAATGAGTCCTCTTGGATCGTCACAGAGGGATGAGATCATCTCTTAAATACAGCATAACTATAAGCAACAGTGATGGATCAGGTTACTCTAAATATTGGCTACTCAGTGTTTACATTCGGACCAATATAGTCATGCTCCGTTTCTTCACCGACAGATACATATTAGGGACTTAATGTTTGTTACAAGTTGAATAAATGGAGCAGGTCTGTTTATATTTGCTGGAGTGTGTGTGTGTGAGAGAGAGATGTTTGGAGACTCTGGAGAGCTTGGTATTTAAGAGCTATTTCACCAATTAAAAATGTGAGGAATGTATTAGGGGTTCTTCTCTTTTAGATCTTTACTATGCTGCTAGAAATAAACTATTACACACTCTCATTGTTGACTTTTAACCTCTCTCACAAGTTCACAGTGGATGTGTGTAATGTAATGTTCATGTTGTGTTCAAAATGAAATACTAACTTGCTTTTTGAACCTATCCCCAATGGTTCCCTAATCGTTTGCTTCACACATTGGTGATGTAATGGCATACAGACTGTTGGGTAAATGTCGGATTTTGTATGTGGTGGTTGTGCGAACGTGTGTACAGCCACAAAAGGGATTCTGGTAAACACTTTTTGGAAACTTGTGGACTTTACAGGCACTGGGATGGTGGTCACTTCAAGTGTGCTTTTTGAAATGGCACCATTCACTATGTTATAGCTTTATAACACAGTTATGACTTTAGTCTGATTAAGGTAATCAACAATTGCTGTTTAAGTGGTAGACCCTTTATCAGAGGGTTGTCTTAATCATATTAAAATCGGAGTACTGCTGTCCATGTAAACATACTGACTGATTTCTTAAGCAATATACTGTCCATATAGTAAACTACCTACTAGTAGTTCCTGCTGGACTTCCAGAGTTCATCAAGATTCATTCAATTCATTGTCAATGCCTCCTTCTTTATCTTACCCTAGACATGCTCAATAATGTTCATGTCTGGTGACTGGGCTGTCCAATTCTGGAGCACCTCCTTTGCTTTCAGAAACCTTGATTTGGAGGCTGAAGTATGAGCAGGAGCGCTATCCTGCTGAAGAATTTGCCCTCTCCTGTGGTTTGTAATGTAATGGGCAGCACAAATGTCTTTATACCTCAGGCTGTTGATGTTGCCATCCACTTTGCAGATCTCTTGCACATCCTCATACTGAATGTTACCCCAAACCATGGTTTTTCCTTCACCAAACTTGTTTGATTTCTGTGAGAATCTTGGAGACATGTAAGTTTCAATAGGTCTTCTGCAGTATTTGTGATGAATGGGATGCAGTTCAACTTCTGCCACTTTTCCAAATGATCAACTCCAAGTTATTATTTGTTGCTCTTACAACTGGGATTGACTACAAGACTAGACAAGACAAGATAAGACAATACAAGATATATATATATGTACAAAGTCTTGCCCAAAATTATTCATACCCCTGTTACAGTTACCTGAAACAAACATAATAATAATAATAATAATTCCTTACATTTATATAGCGCTTTTCTGGGCACTCAAAGCGCTTTACACACAATGGGGGGAATCTCCTCATCCACCACCAGTGTGCAGCATCCACCTGGATGACGCGACGGCAGCCATTTTGCGCCAGACCGCACACCACACACCAGCTGATTGGTGGAGAGGAGACAGCGATGAAGCCAATTGGAATATGGGGATGGTTAGGAGGCCATGATGGACAAAGGCCAGTGGGCAGATTTGGCCTGGATGCCGGGGTTAAACCCCTACTCTTTTCGAAGGACATCCTGGGATTTTTAACGACCACAGAGAGTCGGGACCTCGGTTTAACGTCTCATCCGAAAGACTATGCTAACTGAAACAGTAAGTTACATGAACTGGAACATAAAATAAAAAAGAGAAACACCAACTACTGAATGAAGATTGACGGGTTACTTTCATGACCCTGTTTTCAACTAGAAATTGAACTCATTTGTGTTTTGATCATTAATTTGCAAGCAATAGCATTTTCAGGTATAAATATGCCAACCTGTCAACAGGTTTCATCTTTTGCATTTTGAACTATACAGTGATTGTCTCCTTTTTAATGACAAAAATGTATTTTTTGTTATGTCATTCACATGTGTGTTCTGTTTGTAAGCGTGCATGGGAGCTTGACAAATTGAAGCAAGAGCGGTGTCCTGACATTTTATTCTACCTTTCAAATTATGCTACCAACACTGTATTTGAATGGTTTTGAGGTTGGGGTAAGGCATTGAGATATGTTCGGGCGATAATAAAGCCTTATATCACACCACTCTACATCAAGAGTTACGCTTATAGCGCAGTCTGATTGGTAGCAAATGTCGTTAAAATGTGCTGCCTACTTTTTGAATGGGAGCTAGGAAATTCTGACAAATCAGCAGAACACCGGACAACAGGACTGCATGTGCTCATGTGAACATTACCCAGTTTATTTAGGATTTGCCTTTATTTTATTGCATACCTTTATGTAGACAGGGAAGTAATATATGCTTGTGTGAGTTTTTTTGCCAAATTTCAGTGGAATTTGTTTCATAGATTTTTTTGGCTCCATTTTAATGTTTAAATGAGGTTTTAGTAATTACACTTTTAAAAACACATGATATGATGATAGCTTTTCTCATATAAAATGGAAAACGCTTGAAGACCACAAACAATGATAAACACACAAACATGTAACATTCATTCATTCATTCATTCATTCATTTTCTTTTCGGTTTAGCCCCTTTAATTATCCGGGGTCGCCACAGCGAAATGAACCTGCAACTTATCCAGCACATGTTTTACGCAGCGGATGTCTTTCCAGCTGCAACCCATTTCTGAGGAATACCCATACACACTCATACACTACGGATAATTTAGCCTACCCAATTCACCTAAACTGCATGTCTTTGGACTGTGGAGGAAACCGGAGCACCCAGAGGAAATCTATGCGAACACGGGGAGAACATGCAAACTCCACACAGAAACGTCAACTGACCCAGCCGAGGCTCGAACGAGGGACATTCTTGCTTTGAGGCGACAGCACTACCTACTGCACCACCGCATTGCCGACATGTAACATGCAGACTTTAAATTATGCTTTAATATTCACAGACACTTGTGCACACAGGGAAGTGTTTTGGAGTACAGGCTTACTTTTGATCGGTTCATCCAAAATGTGGCAAAAATCTATTCCTTTTCATGTAAAATCCCTTTTTATGATAGGATTTCAGTGATTCTGCTAGTTTTTTTCCACATCTTAGAAATCATGAGGACTTAGAAGGTATGACCAACATCACACTTGAAAATAGTTTCCCATGAGCCAGTTCTAATCAGCTTAGTTGATTTGTCCAAAAGTACCCACCAAAAATAATTTAAGTTTAAGGTATATATTGCTGATAACAGTATTGTATAATATGCATTCTGGTTAATATGGCTGGCCGATATGACAGTCTCATTTCACAATATAAGTCATCTCATATCCCGATAACAATATATATCACAATATAGTACCATTTGTGTAATTTCAAAATTTCCCTTGTGGGGACATTAGTTTAGTCTCCATTAGTAAAATATTTTTCAAATATTGCGCTTTTATAAATGAGGAAAAAATATTACCATATACACTGTATTTTGTGACACCACAAAAAAAAAATGTTAAAGCATTATTATAAAACGACAGACATTTTTTTCCAAACTTTTTTTTTTTTTGTAGAACAAAACACTTGAAATTTAAAATGAAATTGCTTTTTTTACATTTTAACTCTCCCCCTCCCTCCCCAAAGCATTTAAATTCAGTTAAACAGGTAATTATATATTGTTATACATGGGCTAAGACAAATAAAAGCATATACTGTAATTCCACATAAAAGTATACATGTACACATATTATTTTGCTTCTGCCATTGTATTATTTTTTTCAAAAATTATATGAACAGATTCCACATTTTATGGCACTCCTTTAATTTGCCTTTCAAACTGTAATGCCTAATCCCAATTCTATTTTTGCACACTTACCCCTTCCTCTTCTCCTTGGCCCGTGAAACAGAGTGTGAAGGGGAAGGGCTTCAAATTTACCCCTAAGAAATGGGACAGCACTACAACACCTGCACAGGTCATCATATGTCATTGTGATCTCTTGCTTCATATGAGATCAGACCATCTTGCTGTAGTTATTCCAGTTTTGTGTGTTTTTTTTTTTTTTTTGGTATTTATCTTCAGGAAATCACTGAAGGCCTATATTATGTTATCCTAGCAATCTAATGTGCACTGTAATCCCGAATAAGTTGACAAAACTCAAAAAATTTGAGGTAATCAGTTACGTCAAATTTTTTAAGTTATGAAATTATCTATTTTAAGTAAACAGAAACATTAAGTTTTGAGTTTGTTGTACTCATGCAAGACACTTCACCTAACTTAAAATACCCAAGTTACTCAGCTTATACGTTTTAATTGCAATTAACTTAATTGTTTTAATTTTTCCAAACTTTAAATACTTAGTCACCCAGCTCATACATTTTAATACCAATTAACTTAATTGCTTTAATTTCTTTCAACTTTAAATACTTAAATCACCCAGCTCATACATTTTAATAGCAATTAACTTATTTTTAATTATTTATCTCACCTTTACATTCTTAGTCACCCAGCTCATACATTTTGATAGCATTTTTTAAAATTAACTTCTCCATCGTCAGTTTCACAAATAAAATTAGCCATTATTTTAATCTTTAAACCCCATAAATCTGTCAAAATAAATCTGTAATTTAAAACACACAGACAATACCATTTTAGACATTTATTGTTAAAGAAAAAATGTCCAACAGTACTTTCAAATTTGTCTCCTATGCAATTACAAATGTCTTAAAACGATAAAAACTATTAGACATAAAGAGATTGAAAATGAACACTATTCTGAAATTAATAAAAATTACCCACAATGTAAATATGATATCAGACATAAGAGCCTCAAGAAAAAACAACTATAAGTTTGATAAAATTTAATAATACATTAATAAGTGTAAAACTTACTCTTAAGGCATTCGTTAAAAAAAATAATAAGTGCACATTCTGTGAAGTGACTCGTTTAGTGTAAACTACACAGAAACTGTATATATATATATATATATATATATATATATATATATATACATATATATATATATATATATATATATATATATATATATATCGTTGAAGTCAGAATTATTCGCCCCCATTTATTTTCCCCCCAATTTCTGTTTAACGGAGAGCAGATTATATATATATATATATATATATATATATATATATATATATATATATATATATATATATATATGTATATGTGTATTGTAGCGAGGCAGAGGGAAAACAGCGACACAGTTGGATAAGTTTACAGACAAGTCCCCGGAGGGTGCTTTATTTACAACGTGAATGGGGTGTAAACGGTGCTCTTCTTCAAGGTGAGGTGCTCTGGGAAGTAAGTGAAGGACAGTGAGTAGTCGGATGTGGGATCGTCACGAGCTGGAGTCTGCTGTGGAGAGACAGAGAGACAAGCGTTAGCGCATGGAGTCATTGGGTGAACGAAGCTCATCTTCTCCTTGCGTGGGCTTGGTTTATATGCCTCTCCACTTGATGACGTCCAGCTGTGAACGATCCTGTGTTGATGATGGTCCAGCTGGGTTGAATTAGCGACCAGGGCGACGTGGCATGTGTGCGCTCGTTACTATATATATATATATATATATATATATATATATATATATATATATATATATATATATATATTCAGTCTTGGTTGAACTATGATTCTGTCATTTACTTATTCCAAACCTGTTTGAGTTTCTTTCTTCTGTTGAAAAAAAAAAAAAAAGCTGAGACCTGTAACCACCGATTTCCACAGTATTTGTTTTCCTATTAGAAAGTCAGTGGTTACAGGTTGTCAGCTTTACTTAACTTTTGTCTTCAACAGAAGCAAGAAATTCAAGCAGGTTTGGGACAAGTGAAGAGTTAGTAAATGACAGAATTTTACATTTGGACAAACTATCCCTATATATAATAAAATGCATACTTACCAATTAAAGGTAAATAAATGTTTTGAAGTTACTACCCCAGAGACAGTCTTTATTAAGTTAAAAAAAAAAAAAAGCTCTACATCAACTCATTCTTTAAGGTTTCCATGCTACGAGACTTTTTATTTTCCATCATCCATGCCAAGCAAAACTTTTTGCACAAGTTCAAAGTCCTTTACTATATATTATGTGAAGAGCATACATTAATCCATACAAGACAAGAAAGGTCTGGAAGTGTGCTGTGGGTGGTGTCCAATTCATTCTTCAGGACAACAGAGACCCTCAGTGAATGCAGGGCCAATAAAGCATCTTCAGTCAGCAGGATTATCAATCTAAAAACATAATTCAAGGATATTAATGTAAGGACAGTATCAAAATGACTGAGCCAATATTATATGATTCATCAACTATTCTTGATTACAAATATGTTATTAAGTAAAAGTTTTCAAAACTTTCATCTTTTCATTAAACATGCCTAATTGTGAAAAGAATGAATGAAGTCTTACCAGGGTGTTCCTAAAGAATCTTAAGTCACGCTCACGCAGCAAGACCAAAAGACCTCTGATAACAGTAGTCCGTCATGAACTGACATCATTCAGTTCCTGGAAATCAAGAATCAATTTTTTAAAAATTAAAAAAATAATAATAATTCAAATTATATTTTAATGTATACTTTAACACGTGACCCCAAACATACCTGCTCATCATAAACCTTTAAAAGATTAGCCAGGGTATCTGCTGTCTTGCCAGTTTTGGATGTTGTTTGCCTTAAAATTGTCATCAAATGAAATAGGTGGTGGTCCAGTTTTGCAAAGAATTTGTGGGGAAAATTCTCATTTGTAACATGTTGGTACTCTGCAAACAGCAAAAAGAAACAAGAGAGAATTTCATTAAACAAACCCACACCACAAAATATACAATTCTAGAAAAAAATGTATTAATATTATTATTATGTTTCATTTACTTGTCTATTTTTTACCTCAGATGAAAATCAGGTGTTGATCAGATGTTGAAAGCAGGATCTTCATGTTGTAAACTGAACTCAAGGTTTAGCTGAAGTTTCACTTTCCTTGCTGCAAAAGTATCATTGATAAATACACTGTAATATTTATTTTATCTGGATATGCCAGGCATAGTAGTACAAAATAAATATTTTACCCACCTTTCACATGCCTCCATTTAAGAACCTATCTGTAGTCAGCAACACCCGACCTTCAATTCTGTATGTACACAAAGTCACAGTGTCATTTAGCTGAGAGTGGAAGTAGTACAATTGCCTGATGTCTAACGTTAACCTCCAAAACGGTTAGCAATAGAGCTGATTATCATGTTAGTTGCTTTAATTCGATGAACACAGATTTAATTTAAACAGTATTGAAATTTCTAAAACTGAATAGGACGACAAAGAAATTTAAGGCCTGATTTTAAAAACTAGAAATAACAAAACTTACCTTATTGTCTAATGATGTAAAAATATATAGACTAAAATATTTATATTTTTAAGATATAAATATATTTTAAGCTACAAAATTTGCACATCAGAAAACTGTCTTCTTTACCATGTCTTGAATATTTTGTTTTGTTATTATTTTATTTAATAACATAATTTTGTATTAATGTGTTATAGATATGCATACTTTGTTTTTTAGGCTGTTTATATTCTCTCCAGAGTAGACATTTTAAAAAATAGATTGAAAAAAAAAAAAAACTTTTATCATACCTTTAAAATACATTTGACCTAAATGACATTTAAACTCATTTAACTGATCGCATTAATCAGGTAATCATTGATATGCAGAGATGTCGTCTTAAGCGCGAGGAAATATTAAGTGTTGATCAGTGCTGGTGATTGAGGTAAAGTTAGTTTTATATTTACACATTCAGACTTTCTCCTTAATAATATAATTTCAGAAAGGTAATTTTTGCATATTCTTAATGGTGAAATCATATTAGCAGCCAATGACTTTCAAAGTACAACATTGTTCAGTCAAAAAAAAATAGTGCATTTAGTGTAATGTTGTTTTCATGTCATACTTGCATGTGATTTCAGAACGAATAGACAAAGTACCATGGTAAACAATTTATGGAGCGAGTCACAAGTTGTTACTAAATGAATGTATGAATATAAAACCAACTTTACCTCAATGTGGTAGTGTAAAATGAAGCTCTGCTCTGTACCTGCTCAAGTGAGGAGCGCAGCTTAAATGTTCTCCGTCAGGCTATCCTCATACATGGATCAGCAAGCAACAAGCTGCGTGTGACAGAGTTAAGTTTTGAGACTACGTTTTTGCGCGTCATCAGAAAATACCGTTAAGTGTTTAGGCGGAGATCATTTGAGTTATGATTAACGTTACGTTTCTTGCGCCTTTCGTTTCCGAAGTGCCTACAGATCGCGAAGATGATACCACATTCACAGACTGGATGGAGTTCAGCGCAGCGCCATGACATGCGGTTGTGAGAGCGCACGTCTCCATGACAACTTCAGCACAGGCTGAGAAAAGGCATACTCGCGCCAAGATTTAAATTTTTTTGAAAAATGTAATCTGCCGATTTTAAATATTTTTGTCTTTATCACACTCTGTTAAAATTCAGAGTTAACACATTACAACTAACGCTAACATTGCACTGATTCTAACTTTTTAAACAGTAATGTTAACGTTAGTTAGCAACAAGTGAGGCTAAACATGTTTTCTGTAATGTACGACATGTAAACGCACCCTGATTAACTCTACATTACATTGAACTGTTACTGTGATTATATTAATTAAAACATACATTTAATATTTCTTGGATTTGTAAATATTTTACTTACTGTAGTGTGAAGCGAGGCCGATCTGCCATCTTGAAAAAAACGAATGAAGCATGAGCACGTACGTGAACCTGGATGACGTCAGACGCAAAATCACTAGGCTGACAGAATTTGAGTTAATGAAACTTTAAAGAGACATTTTGTATAGATTAAACCCAGCAGAATTGTTCACCTTACTTGAAAGATTAAATTTTTACAAACTCAAAAATAAGAAAAAGTTCTAAATACTCATCAAGGTTAATTAAGATAAACGAATTTTAATGATTTAAGTTAATAGAACTCAACTCAATTAATTAGTTACAGCATTAGGGTTTACAGTGTGGCAATAAGATCGTAATACTGTGCATTTAACACCATGGCCATATACATCTATTTAGACACACTTTTTATTTTGTTCAAACAATGTATATATATATATATATATATATATATATATATATATATATATATATATATATATATATATATATATATATATATAGAGCTTTCCCAGTGATGGGTTGTGGTTGGAAGGGCATCCGCTGAGTAAAACATATGCTGAATAAGTTAGCGGTTCATTCCCCTGTGGCGACCCCAGATTAATAAAGGGACTAAACCCAAAAGAAAATGAATAAATGAATATATATATAGCCCAGCTGGTTAATACTGTTCCTAGTGTACATGCTATAAATTGTTGTATTGCCTCAGAGGAGAAAACGGAAACAATTCATTTACATGCCCGTGGACGGCTTGATTCAATTAGGTATGAAAGAGTATGAGCAATCAAGCACTTGCTTTTCTGTTTTGATTTTCACACTGTTTTCACACCATTTGAATCATCTTCAAATTTACAGTTTTTTTTCAGCCAGCGTTGGCAGTTCTCATGTAACTGTTGGGTGGATGATGCTTAAGTTGGACCTCGCTCTCTTTTCTCTCTCTCCCTATGATGCAATCTCTCTTGCACATGTCTGTCTCTCCCTATCTCTTTCACTCATTAGTCGCCATGGTGAATCAAACTATCATCGCCATGACAACTGAGGCCTTCAACAGCCTGGTTCCGTACCAAACACGCAATGGTCTCCTACGCACGGCTGCCCAAAACGCCGATCTGTGTGCCGGTGAGCGTGAATGTTTGAGCGCATGCATATGTGTGTATGTTGGTAAAACACAAGGGCTGTTAGAGAAACAGTCTAATTACAGATCTGCGATTTATGCAAGAGCCTGGCCTTGTTTACGGAGCGATGCCCTGGTTAAATTCGTCACAATACCAGGGCGGCTATTTTTCAACCTTATTTGCATACGAGCATAATGATTCTTTCCCCCAAATTAAGCATCCATGTCATCTGTGGTGTATTTTGGACTGAATGACTGCTATAAGTCATTATATAGCCAATACTGTCCTATAAGAAACATATTGTTCAAACCACCTCACATTGACTGTTAGTGCCTGAAGCTGTTCCATAATTCAAATTAAACATTGACTGACAATTAGATGTTGCTAATCCAGACTGCGTGTGTGTGCGTTCTAATGCCAGATAGATGTCCTTTTATGGATGCTTCACGTATCAGAGTTAAATCTGTCTGACCGCCTGACCCTATTCATGTGAACAGTGTCTTGTGTACCTGTAGAAAGAGGAAGTGGCTGGTCATGAGGCTCTACTGACACACCCACGCACCTTAAGCTTACCTACGCATTTTCAGTCTCTGTCACAAGTTACAAATGGAACTGAAATATCTCTGTTTCACTCAAACGCAGACACCCCTGTCTGGAGAGCTGCATTGTAGACAATGACAACCACAAGCCAATGATGTCAAGTGGAACAGATATATTTGTACAGTATTTGCCTTTTATGAGCCTACACCATTAAAATAGGAGTAACATGTTAGAAAATACTTGGTTAATTAACTGATGAAAAACTCAAACTGCAACTTATCAAGGATTTTTTTTATTTAACCTGGCAGAAATGCACAGCAAAATAAAAACTTTACAGGAAATATACAGTGTACATGGTCTAATCAGTTAATATTTTATCAGTTTACCCTTGCTTTTGATTAGAAGCCTTTTTAGAGTACAAAGAAACATGTTTCACTACTATGCAATATGTCTGCAAAAATCTAAATTAACATTAAATTTATGTCCGATTTTTTTTTTTTAATAAAGATAACAGTTCTAACAGTCCTAGCTGTAAACATTACTTTTGGCCAATTGTCTGTTTGTGTGTGTACGTTAAATTTCTTAAAGGTATGGCATGTAAGTTTGACACCCAGGGCTCTATTTTGACGGTCCATGTGCAGAGCGCAAAATGCAGGGCGCAAACGCTTTCAGGGCATGTCAGGACGCGTTTTTGCTAATTTAAAGACGGGAAATCTGCCTTGCGCAGTGGCGCATGGTCTAAAAGGGTTGAGTTTATTTTATTAATGAGTTATAAGTGTGTTTTGAGAATAAACCAATTAGAGTCTCATCTCCCATTCCCTGTAAGCGCATTCGCTATTTACAGGACGCAAAGTAAGTCTAAGTGGAAAAAATGAGCATTTCACAAGCAAACAGTTCACTTTTGACAGTTTTTTAACAGAAAACTGTTAAACAGAGCATCTACTGCGTGAGAATGAGAGATGATGGATCTACTTTCACATTCGCTCTTGGATAGGGAAACCTTTACGCACCGACATCAATTAGTCTATAAATAAATACTTTTGTTTGTTAAGCGCAAATATTTGTTTCAAAACTATTTCTAAATTCAGTTCTAATTTCCAGCAAACGAATAAATGAACAAATATAACAAAGTGTGCTCAAAAACCTGGGTTATATCCTAAAACACATGCTGTGCCCCAAATAGTCTAAAACCTGACAGGTGGGCAAATCTAAGCTTGTTTTTAATAAAACAAATATAAATATGGATATAATAAATAATACTGCTAATAATAATAACATTATACAAAAGCAAATTGTTATGAATGAACTAAAAAAGTCTCCCAAGATGAAGAAGACATAAAAGCAGTGATTTTTCATATTTATGTAAGCTAGAAAATAATATGTTTTGTAATATTTTATTCCTTTATATTTATATCCTATATCTATTCTTATTATATACTATATATATCCTTAATATTTACATTTTTTCACATGTAAAGATATTTGCCTATTGCTCTCTTGTGCATATTAAGCAGTGTGTAAGCGAGCCGCAACTCTGCGCCGGAGTTTAGACCGAGTTTGTTTTGGTCTAATGAAAAATCTATTATAGTTTCTCAAAATAGCAACGTGCCAGCGGTCCGCCTCAGAACGGCATCCTTTTTAGACCAGAACGCCTATGGGCGCACAAATGAGCGCTAATGCATTTGCTATTTAAACAGCGTAGCGCAACGCCTCAAAACCACTCTTGCACCAAGCTGAAACTAGCAAAAGAATACTGCGTCACGAGCGTTAGTTTAGAAGAGTCAAAAACTTCATACAGCACCTTTAAGTTGTGGGAAATGTCCCCACAAGTATAGCAATATCAGTAAATGTTGACCTTGTGAGGATCATACATTGGTCCCGATGAGGAAAACGACTCCTAAATCACACAGAATGAAGTAGTTTAAATATGTAATACCGCATAATGTTTGAGGGTTGGGTTTAGGGGTATAGTTCTAGGGTAGGGGAATTGAATATACATAAATAAGCCTAAAGGACTCAATTAATTTGATCAGGTGTATTTAATTAGGGTTGGAACTAAACTGTGCTGGGCTGCAGCCCTCCAGGTACTGAGTTTGACACCTGTGTTGTACAGTATACACTCACCGGCCACTTTATTAGGTACACCTGTCCAACTGCTCATTAATGCAAATTGCTAATCAGCCAATCACATGGCAGCAACTCAATGGTCATGTAATGAATACAATGTCAAGACGATTTGCTGCAGTCCAAATTGAGCATCAGAATGGGGAAGAAAGTTGATTTAAGTGACCTTGAATGTGGCATGGTTGTTGGTGTCTGGCAGGCTCAGTATTTCAGAAACTGCTGATCTACTGGGATTCTCACACACAACCATCCCTAGGGTTTACAGAGAATAGCCTGAAAAAGAAAAAATATCCATAAAGCGCGAATCATCTCAGACTGGTTTCTTAAACACGACAATGAATTCACAGTACTTAAAAGGCCTCCACAGTCACCAGAGCTCAATCCAATAGAGCACCTTTAGGAAGTGGTGGAAAGGAAAATTCACATCATGGATGTGCAGTCGACAAATCTGTAGCAACTGTACGATGCTATCATATCAATATGGACCAAAATCTCTGAGGAATATTTCCAATACCTTGTTAATTCTATGCCACGAAGGATTTAGGCAGCTCTGAAGGCAAAAGGGGCTCCAACCTGGTACTAGTAAGTTGCATCTAATAAAGTGGCTGGTGAGTGTTTAATTTATAAACATGATAAATAAATATTTATATTTATCCATGATTGATATGTAAGGACCTATATACTAGGCTAGTAACTAAATGTCATAAACCTTTAACATATGGACATTCACGAGTAAATGTTGGCCTTCTCATATTATACAGATTTTCTTTAGTATGTACAATGTCCCATAAACATTTGCCACTATGCACATCTGATCGTTCTATTCTATTGGCAAGTTGAATATTAGTTTACAAATAATCATTAAATTGTTCTATGGGGTATATGCCGAAGCATGCTAATAGGACTTTTAATTTGCCAGTAACCTGGGTTAAGCGCTTCCGACGAATTGAATGCCAATGCAAAATCCGGTGAGTTTAAGGTCTGTTTTCTTTAAAAATCAGCGATCTCCACTAGCTGAGTGATATCCGATTTAAAGTGGGTCTCAGATTGTACAAGAAGCACTGCATTAAATTACATTTCCCCCGCCATATCTTTATAAAATGAGCATTTATTTTACCCCAGTATATTCAATGGAGCTTCTGCGTTAGCCTGCCGATTCTGACGGGCGCGTGCGAGTAAACAGCTTTTTGTCTCGTTTTACGCTTGAGCAACTAAATAAATGCTAAAGTTTATTTAACTGAATGTAATTTAATGACATTACAACATCGATGCTGTATAAGGAACCATATAAAATGGAAAAAAGTTAAAAATAACAGGCCACCGGAAGTGTATCTGCATGAGAACAGCACTAGCTCGGCATATACCCTATTAAACCATCAATCGTGGACTCTTTTTACACAGGCTTTTATTTACTGTTAAAGACAGCTTGTGTTTTGAGTTTCATTTTTGCACATCCAGTCATGCCATTGAAAAGTCATAGTAGTACACACATCTAGCATCATAAGGTTTATGATTAATCGATTTATTGACATACCTTAAATATTTAATTAATCAAAGTTTTTAGAAGTAATCAAAGTAATTAAAGTATTAAATGTATTAAAACACTTTTAGAATTGCTATAACTATGTGACATCAATTATTAAACAGTTTCAAAAATGGGAGAATAAAATGCAGCTTTAATGACATCATATTAGTTCACAGGCTATACGTGCTTATTAATTTGTCATGTGTGTAAATGAAATGATGACTAAATTCAAATGACCAAAGATACCCACTTCCCTTTATTTGCTAAAATCATGATTTTAATATAGAAAAATGTTGATGGATGTGCTCTGCGTCAACTACCCAAGAATAAATGCCTTTAGTTCCCCTGTTACGAAAATAAATGTAGAACTGAATATAGACCAGAGAAACAATGCTCCATCTGACACACATTGTGAATCTCACACAAACACACACACAGTCTTTTGTGATGTGCAGCCCATCATGGATGCAGCTGTCATGCTGTAATTGTCTAAGTGTTTGTGTGAAACATGGAAAGTTGTTTGTTGCAATGGTGAAATTCGTGGGTGGAGAGAAAGGCAGCTGGTGACTCTAGTGTACAGTTGCCAAATGTGTGTCTGTGTGTGTATGAGCGTGTGTGAGGGGGTGGGTTGCGCACAATGGAAAGTGAACTCTGTCCACGTGACGTTTGTGGTGTTTCCTACTTTCACCAACCAAGGAACTGGAACTAATGATGACGAAAAAAACCGTTAACATCCTCATCTCTCTCGATCTATTCTTTTTTCTCGCTCTTTCTGTTTCTCTTTCCTTTTTTTATTCTCGCTCATTTCCCTTTCAAGGTGCATGTCTCTCTGTTATGTCTCACTCGGTGCGGTTTTGAGATCACATGACTCTGTGATGACAGACCATGTATGGGTGGAGTTTGAGCTGCTTTTTTATGAATGAAATGTGTTGTTTACCCTGACTGAGCTATTTTCGTGCTTGTGTGTGTGTGTACATATATGTGAACGAGTACGTTAACGTGTTTGTACGTGCTCAACCACAACGTTTCCTTCTCCTTTTTTTTTCCTCTCTGCTGATTCATTCTGTGAATAACAGCTCTCTGCGTTAACTTTTAACACATCGGGCGACACATACACACTCTCGAATGCAGTGACAGGCTTTAGATACACACTTCTAAATTTGTTAGTGAGTGTGTTTACTCATTGAGTGTATGCGTGTGATAAGACAGCATCCTGTTTCCAGTGGGGGCTTGTGTAACAAGGCACCGTGTTCCTAATGACGTGTGTGTGTGTGTGTGTATCAGTTAAAGGATATGTATTCCACTTTTTGCCTTTGTAGCTCTGTGAGAAAACCACAAATTGATTCACATCTACTCTGAAAAATTTCACTTTCTCCACTTGCACAATTGACTGTGCAGATTCACGGGAATTCAGAATTTGCTTGAAACAGCATCAATTCATAATACTCATCTATAGTATTATCCACATGTTGTCATGAACAATTATGAGGATGTGCTGTGGTCTAAAAGTGTGCGTCTCAATAAAGGGCACCTGTTTTGCCACTTTTACCAAGCCGTTTGCGTCTCCAGAATGTGCCTGTAAAGTTTAAACTCAAAACACTCATCAGATTATTTATTTTACCTTTTAGAGTATTGGATTTTCTGCTCTGAACACTTGCTCTGAACACTGCCTTTAATGCTAGTTCTCCCTGCCCACCGTTCCCACTTGTGTGTCAGAGTATGCCTCATAAATATCCACCGTAAGATAAACAGCACAGTGACAGATATGAAAAAAGCAGATCACTTCTTTTTGTAAAACCTGTGTCATACTTATGTCATTATACAGATTTGTGTCCTGATATGTCACAAAAACACGTACACACACACACACACACACAAACAGCGTGCACGTTTAACTTTGCATTGTTTTTCATGCAAATGTGACAGGATACACCTTATTATCCACTGCTGTATGGATATCTGTTATGTTAATGTACAAAATAAACCTGATTTAATGTCCTCAAACCGGGATTGAAAAGTCTTCTTTTATAATTGTACTGACATGGGGCTTTGGTGATAAAGACTGTAAAATTGCTATAATTGATTACAAACATGCACTCTTATAAACTCATTCTTGATATCATTTGATGATAATTGATGTTGCTTTGCGCATGTCCTGTCTTGTTGATATGACTATACACGTTACTATAGAAACATGTTAATACATGGCTGTCAATCAATTTAGTGGTCGGGAAAACTGCATTCCTACATTAGGTTGCGGGGGGCCTCAACATGGGAGGGATTTGGATCCTATTGTAATGTCAGGAAATAAAAAAAACACTACACCTAAACACACTACACCTAAACACAGTTCTGTCCAAACAGCTTCAAAAGGTGATTTTCATCATGGGCGCCCTTAATGTGGTGGTTAAAGGTTATTAAGTTGACACACAGAAATGGCTACAAGGGATGTATGTTCAGCATGCTAAATTTGTGGAAAAATATTTTCGGTGTTGTCAGTGGATGGGTGGCTGTTCATTTATGAATTCTTAATTTGATTCAGTTCCAATTCATTTTGTTGCTGTTCAGTTATCTTCCACATGCTGTCATAAGAAAAAGTTGGTAAAACATGCATGTCATATATTTTATTCTCAACTATTTAAATGTCAATTTAAAAGTTTAAAAGTCAAATTCCACATATTTTGGAAGAGTATAATATACAGCATATATTGAACAACTTTTGCAATTCAAATTTGCATAGATTTTTGTAAAATGTTGGTAAGGAAGCATCACACTAGTCATTATCTTTCAGCTAGTCCTTAATTTATCAAGTGTTGCCACAGAGGAATGAACCGCCAATTATTTTGGCATATGTTTTAGGGCCAGAACACACCAAGCCAATGCCAAACAACTAGTAGGCCTGTCACAATATCTATTGTTTTGTTGTATGATATATTGCACCAAAATATACTGTGATAAACGATATTATTTTCATTTTAAGAACATTTTGTGCAACTCATTATATATATTGATTATTGTGACAGGCCTAAAAACTAGCACCAATGAAACCCAACTGTGGTGTCGCCTTGTGTTGGATTGTGCCTGCACCAAAAAGCTCCACATTAACACAGCAAACGGACAAAAGCTGACTGAAACAAAAGTCGCGTTCTGCACCTTGTCTTTCTGCTATGCAGGATGCAGTTGTCTGTTTTCGCATTCTGCAAAGGGAAATCGAACTTCCGACAGACACAGACAAATTATAAACAATACAGTGTTTACAGTAATTTTCACTCTCTACGGAGGGATTCAGTCCTGCAAATATGTCTGATAATCTAATAATCCATATTGTGCAAATAATTGTGAAACGTGTGACATTACAGCTGGCCTCTTTGTGTTGGCTTAAATTGTTTACTTGCTACATCTCTTCCCTGTCACACTCGCACTCTGATTCGTTTAACCCAGGCTCATTCTGTAAATGGACTGCTATATAAGTTTCTGGCGAGTGCCAAATACGTCCCAGGAGCTTCGTTGTTTTGCAGTTTTTGTTTTTGCGAATCCACCAGAGGCCGCTGTGTACACTTTTTGTGATCTCAAACTTTTCTCACAATTGCTCACGGACTGACTCACCCACTCTCCTCCTTCCTTAAACCCAACCAATAGTGTTTTCAAAAGCACCGATTGGTCTGCCAACCTACCCCCTAAACCCAACAAACAGTTTTAAAAAGCAATCCAGAAAAAGAAAAGATTTTTACCACATTTTCAGATTTTATAATGTTAATATTCCTGTTATTTACTAGCTTATTTGACTTTTTTTGGCTTTTTGTTTTTGCCTTACCTGCATTTTGAAACCATTCGTCGCCGGACTCGAACCCCATCTTTGTGGTCAACTCCTCCCTGCGTCCTAATTCTACCAATGTACATGGCAAGCTAACTGGACAAACTGGTAACAGGGGGAAAGCCGTCCTTACAGAGATAAGTGGTCAGCTGGTAAGCATGAAAAGGAACGATGTCATAACGAATAGCATTCATTTTAAAAACAAAATGCAGCCATACTTATTTCTTATTTAATATCCAAAAATATATATAGGACTACGTTTTCAGAATGAGCCTATGTTCATTCGTTTTAGAATAATATTGCAATATTTTTGGTCCAATAAGAACAGACTTGGTGCGAATGTTTACTGTTGGGGAGAGCCTGTATCCTTGAGGCCAAACATAAGCCCAATTCCAAAGACATACATTATGTGCATATAGACCATTTAGAGGGATGTAAACAAAAACAATGGTCCCAACATGTTTCCTGTTTTAATTTTTTTTATAGCTTTCAAGAATCCAAAAAAGAGCCCCATGTTGATAAATAATCTTATGATGGCTGTTTTAACATAAAGTTATGACTCAATTGCCTTTTGTTACAGTTATGGAATAGTTTGATAACAAGAAGAAAATGTTTATGTTAACACATTGAAATGGTCTGTTAGCTCTTTAAAAGAGCAATACATTTTGGAAATCAGGTTACACTGATTCTGCTGTATGGTTTATACTCACTAAAAACAATTGACAGATTTTCATTTGTTAATGAATCTTATTATTAGGGCCTGATTTACTAACACTTCACAAATGAAGATATTTAAGATAAAATTGAAGTTCTTTTTAGTGATGTTTTTAAACAAATTTAGGGAGGAGTATGATCAGTCTTTTACAAGGCTAATTCATCACACACACACAATTTTTCTATTCAATCAGCTCAAGAGCAAACCTCTATAAATAGTCAAACACGTCATACCTCCGTTTTCTCTTGACTTCAGCGTCCCTCCACCACCCCAACTCCACACTATTAAACCAGATACCTTTTTAAATCTGAGGTGGAAGCATTCTGGAGCCGGGCTAGACACTGTGCTCTGACCCTATCTCTCTTTATCCTGATAAGGGGAATAACACGAGTTAGGGTGTCTTCCCGAGCTCAGAGCCCTCTCCTCAGACAGC
This sequence comes from Danio rerio, assembly GCF_052040795.2. Taxonomy (NCBI): domain Eukaryota; kingdom Metazoa; phylum Chordata; class Actinopteri; order Cypriniformes; family Danionidae; genus Danio; species Danio rerio. The sequence goes on along the minus strand of NC_141036.1, from coordinate 31,643,550 downwards.
ATGCCAAATACGCATTTTCTGTTCAGTCAAATATCTGTGAGTGTGAACTCATAAAATCCTCTATAGACAGTAAGGACCCTGGAATGTTCAAAGCACAGAAACGTACCAAAACATTACTAAAACAGTCCATGTGTCATCATTGGAAAATTTTATGACAAATAATGTTGTTTTTGCACAAAAAAAACTTAAATAGCGACTTCGATCCACAGATGTCTTCCTCATCAGTTTAGGATGCACAATAACAAGTGTCACACTTTTAACATGAACGCGTTTCATTGATCTCATTTCATTTCATTGATGGGTTTACAGTTATTAGTTCAATGTTTTTTTTTCAATTTAAATGCCCCAAAAAATGTATGTCTTAAATAATTCCACAACTGTGTTGTTGATACTGCACACATATCAACATTTTTTTGATTTTTCCCAATTAAATTTGTGTTGGTTTATGGGGTTTATTTGCCCTGTGTAGTAAATCTGGTCTTTAGTTTTTAATTTGCTTCCCAAGAAGAACTTTTCACATATAGGCTTGCTTGCAGATATACAGTGCCAAAGAGATTCATAATCATAGACCCACATGTCTCCATTGTCTTATTGGGAATAGTCTTCTGATTTAATATAAAACAGACCACATATTCACATTTCTGTTCTCAAAGATGATTTTTTTAACAGTCAAATTGTATGACCATGGAACAAAATGGTCCAACACTGGGTTTGTGCGTATGTTTGTTTAAGAACTGGCAATAGAAAAAAAGCTGACTGCTCTATTCTTTCTGTTTCTTGTGGCAGTTGTTCCGGTGGAAAGACACTCATCGTCAGAATTATGACTCACAAGTTCACAAAGCCCCACAGAATGAAGTCGGCGAGACCCTTTTGACAAACACGCACACACATTAAAAAACATGCACGTTTACGCTAATGAATGAAAGTGCAGCAGATGCTGTGGAAATTGTCCAGGTTGTTTATTTGTTGTCATGGAGGCCGGTTTATGTCTTTCATCTACACAGAACATGAAAACGAGCAGCACACACCAACCTGCTCTAAAACAGCCCCCATCAATTGTGCATTGAAATGGCACAGCGTTAGTTAAATGTTTCAGGATACAGCGATACAAAGGCAAGGAGCAAAGCTGCGATTTTGGGTTTGTACAGAACAGGCTTGCCATCTACAAAGCACATTCTTTACTGACCTTTCCCAAATGCCAGACAGAACAGATAAGAAACAGCGAGAATGTTACAGTCGAAGTGACGCAGGTAAAAAATGTTTTAGAATTATTATTATTTTTTTATTATTATTATTATTATTATTATTTATTAATATTTTACTTAATGAAGGGATTCTGTGGTTACCTGTGGATGCAGATGGCTACACTAGTTCTCAGGATTTGAAGGTGTTAGTAAGAGGGAGGCAAAAAGATAAATCTATGGCTCAGCTTTTTGGTTCTGTCACATTTAATACAAAATTCTAATCGTAAATGTAGATTAAGCATTTGTCACTGTGGAGTGACAGATTGTTGTAGCGTATCTGTTCAAATGGTACATGAATCGACCATCTCTTTTTTACTTCTTTACTACTGGTTACAGCACCAACTAAACATGAATAATTTAGGAGTATGCTCAAAATGTTAAATTATCTTATAATCACTCAATCAGTGACACAAAAGTATGATAACAGTAAAATCAATATTTTCACTTATAGAAGTACCTAGGAAAATCATTTAATTGAACTTTGTACCCTGTTAAATGAACTTTAAATCTATATTAGAATCAAATCACAAGTTGTTGAATAAAAATTAAATAGTGAAATGTGTGCAAGTACGCCCTAATCAGTAAGCAGTTGGCCTGTTGTTGACTGACAGAAAAACCTGACAGAGATTAGTCTCTACATTTGGTGTGATGTTTAAGTGGACTAAATGATTAAAGTTCTGGCACCACAGAGAAGCGGTTTTCACTTGAAGGCTGAGTTAATCTGTACACGTGCAGTTCATTTGATGGAAAATGTTGTCAGGATTTTCGCATAATGAGAAAATTGATTGTTTTAGCTAATTTTTGCAGTTTAAATTATGCTAAATTAACTTCCTAAGAATGTCTGGAATACTCACATTATTATTATCAATTGTTAGTTGGACATTTTTGAGTTTGCTCAACTTAAATCAAGTCAAGTGAAGTACTTGGGTTGAAAGTTGAGTCAATTCAAAAAAGCTCGGCAGCAAGTTGCCTTACAATTTTGAGTTGAGTCAACTTTTTTTTTTTTTTTTTTTTTACAGTGTATTAAATGTAAGAAAGGTTTTTTTAACCATATACTTTAAGGACAATTTCTATTACCCATTAACAAGTTATTAATATGTAATTTACTATGTAATTTTATTGGCTTTTACAATTTGATACATTTTTAAAGTACATCTTTATTTAAAAAGAGGAGTTTGTTGCTGCTCTTAATGTGAATTACTATTTGATGTATGATTTGAATTTTTTTACTTTGTTAAGTAATTAATTATTGGAGTCATTACTCGGTTTTCAGTGGATTTTTTTGGAGTGACATAATCATTTCAAGAGTTCACATTTAGCTGATGATTGATTATAAAGCTTGTTTGGCATGCTGTCCCGTGAGAGAGCCCTGAGCTTATAAGATCCTCGAGCCCAGGGCTCCCTCCTGTTTGCAAGGCGAGATTTCGAGGAACTGGCTGGCTTGGTAAGCACTAGAACTACTGACGTTTTTACTGTGAGAAAACAGTGCTAACCACTGGGCCATCGTGCCACCAATCTAGGAAAGGAGGAGGAGTAGGGGTGGAAGGGGGGATTCTTCAAGTCGAAGATGGCTTTTATATGGAACTTAGGGTATTTATAGTGTCTTAGGAATCGTCTGATTGGTGGATCATAAATTAGATAATGCGGGACCAGCTGCAAGCAATCATAAGCACGTAATCCTCTTGAAATTAGTTTATAAATAAACTTTACTTAAACCGATTGGTTAGCTTGCGTTCAGTTCTGCTTCCATCCAGTCATCAACCTATGAATCGAACAATTACATTTCTTTTCACAACATATCTAATATTTACTAAAATATTTAACTTTATAGTCTAGGAGAGATGTAAGCTTTTAAACAATTGAAATAAAACATGAATGCCACAAATGTCCAGGTTTCCTAGAGGTTTTCATTTTAACGTTTCAATTCAAGTACTAATTCTCACTATTTACTAGTGGCTTATTAAATACCTATTATTCATTCATTTTCAGCGTTTCCGCAGGGTCTTAAAAAGTCGTAAAATATCTTAAATCCCAATTTAAAAATTTTAAATCTAAATTTTAGGGCTTAAAAAGTCTTAAATATACTGAAATATTGTGTTGTAGGTTTAAAGTGTTTTTTAAACAAGTCTTATTTTTATTTTATGCAAGCATTACTACCCAAATTTAGCCAAAACCCACACAATCACCAGCAATCCATCTCAATAAAATTTAAACTCTTTATTTTAAAAGGTAAATTTGAAATTTATTTACCATAATGGTTTAATTATTTTCTTTACAAAAACAACTGTTTAAAAGTGCTCCATGTATTTACTGCTAAGAACACTGACCTGGAAAATTGGTTGTGCATAGATTAAGTTTATCATAGTCTTTAAAACATTTGTTCTTTTTTATTTAAAGAGCCCATATTATACCTGAAATAGGGTTATATTTTGGTTGTAAGGGTCTCCAACAACAGTCAAATATGCATGCAAGGTCAAAAAACACTTTCATGGTCTTATAATCTGCATTTATTTTTACCTAATTATCCCAGCGACTCCCGTATGAATCGTCCAGTGATTCATGTGTTCCCAAACCCCTCCTTAGCGCAAAGCTAATCTGCGCTGATTGGACAGATGACAGCCTGCTGCGATTGGTTGACACTGTCTGCTTTCAGCCAGAGACAGAGCACCTAAAATGTGAGTGAAATGCCTAGCAGCTAATCAACAAAATAGAAGTAGTCAGAGTGTATACACGCTCGATAGTGTAAGGCGTGGAGTTTAGCTGCCAGTGGATGAATGTAAATACAGACAATGGACTTGAAAATACAGACGACTACCTATTTTATTGAGCAAAATCTCCCAAGAACTGGCGAGGAGATCTCCTAGCTTGTCACATTCTGTTCTTTTTACAGACACACACATATTGCACGCGTCCACACACACACACACACACACAGACATAACCCTCCTCCAGACGACAACGCGCACACACACACACACACACACACACACACACACACACACACACACATAACCCATCTCCGGATGACAACGCGCACACACACACACACACATTACACTCCTCCACGGGAACGTAAACAAAGCAGCACGCGTCGTGTTTTTAACAGGGCTTTGCACGCGATAAGAGAATATAGCGAGTTAACCTGAAACGGTATACGCGGTTAGAAGTAACAAATCACAACTAAATACATTTGCAAGCTAGAGTAAACGAGGCAACAACTTTAATCGCTTGTACTTACACTTGAGAAATGGAGGATCCAACCGATCCAGGTTCTGACATGTCCAGTCTTTACTTATCCTTCCTTTAACAAACGAAGTATTCTTTGTAGCATGTAGTTTCCAGAAGTTTCCATTAGTTTCCAACTGCTGAAAGCTGAGCTTATGCTGAGGTTTCATCTTTGGGTAAAGACTCAATAATATCCATCTGCAGTGTGACTTCAATCGACCGGCATGTTTGTGTGTGTGTGTTTGTTTGTGTGTGTGTGTGTGGGTTTCTGTGTCAGAGGGCGGGGCCGCAGGTTTCAAATCTCCCGGGTTTGCGCGTGCACGTGAATAACTTGGTTTCGTTAGTACATCATGGCGAAACACCTAATGACTCGGTATCAAGGCGACTTGTTTGAAGCACTATGAGTCGACTCTTTTATAAATGAATCAACAGTTTTAAACACTGTACTCTTACAGATTTAAGCCTTTTTTTCAATTTAAATGCCCCAAAAATGTATGTCTTAAATAATTCCACAACCGTGTTGTTGATACTGCACACATATCAACATATTTTTGATTTTTCCCAATTAAATTTGTGTTGGTTTATGGGGTTAATTTGCCCTGTGTAGTAAATCTGGTCTTTAGTTTTTAATTTGTTTGCCAAGAAGAACTTTTCACATACAGGCTTGCTTGCAGATATACAGTGCCAAAGAGATTCATAATCATAGACCCACGTGTCTCCATTGTCTTATTGGGAATAGTAATATAGAAATATAACCCTGGATATTTCACTTCACTTAGAGCTGTGTTACACACTACATATAGGGGCATTTTCAAAAACCCATTATATGGGCTCTTTAAAGAAAGTTTATGTTGGAAAAAGTGTATGGAGGCAAGTAGAGCTTGCTTTGTTTTACACAATATTTAAAATATTTTGCTATGAAACATCTAAAATATATATTTTTTTACTATTAATGTATTATTGTAATATTAAATGTAATAAATTATAATATTTTTGATAGGGCAATTAAAAATATTTTCGATCTGGGCCATTTGAAAAATTTCTTAGCCTTTAGCCCTTTATGAGTCTAAAATTAAATTCATAATGCTCTTAAAAATATCTTTAAAAGTCTTACATTTAACTTAGTAAAACCTTCAGAAACCCTGATTTTCCTTTGGCTTAGTCCCTGATTATCAGAGGTCGCTACAGCAGAATGAACCGCCAACTATTCCAGCATATGTTTTACAGAGGGGATGCCCTTCTAGCCGTAACCCATTACTGGCAAATACCCATACACTCTCACATTCACACTCGCACTCATACACTTTTAGTTTATTCAATTCACCTATTAACAAGCAGCAAATTCTATTTTATTGAAGTTTATTGAGTTAAAAGTCTTATTTGATGGTTTTTAAGTACCAAGAATTGGAGCTAAAAATAAAGTGTGACTTGTTTTTTTAAAGTGAATGTTTTTGAAGTACAGAATGTTTCAATGCAAATGCCCTGATCTTGGGTGAGTCTGATAGCATTTCTCCTTCATTGCCTCTTTTCACTGTGTAAATCCAGATCTTCCTGCTTCTGCCACAGAAATGTCAATGACAGTTATGGATTTTATTCACTGTTCCCTTGATGATAGCCGTCTAGCAGACTGCGCAAATATACACGCACATACATATATATACTGGTGGCACGCTGATCCCAGTCACTGCACAATTTACAAAGTCACGCTGTGACAGCAGCGGGTTTGACATGAGCGCAAATGAAAAATGAGAGCATTTGAAAAAAAGTAGAGGCAGAAACACAGACGTCAAATGAAAAGTTTATTGCCTGTAGTGTTCTGCGCTGAAGGGAGTGTGAGAGTCGTCATTGTCTTTTTATCTCCTACGGGGGTTTATCTTGAAGAGATTGTAAGCAGGAGATGAGGATTGACAAATTAAAAGCAAGCTAGAGTGAGACGGTCCTGAGATGCACTCTGGGATGATTTTATGTCTGGAGTGGCGCTCTGTGATTTGGTGCCTAAAGACAGTTGGGCGTTTGCTGACGATTCAGTCCTAAAACAACAGCATGACCAATGCGGGTGGCCTGCGCATACTTACGCAAAACTTCTCCGAATGCTGTATGTACACGAGTGTGTGCGTATGTGCGTTTCCGGTCGTAGCAGCACAGGGAGACAAAGAGACTCATTCAGAGCCACTGTGACTGATCTATTACTTGAGATATAGTCAGAGTTCACACAGCGGAGTTTGGTAACTGCAGCCACGCTGTGGGAAAAAAAAGAATGTTCTGTAACCCGGTTTATATAAAATATGTCAGGTCAGGGGAGGATACATGTTGAGGTTATTCAAAAAACACGTTTAGTGAAATATTTGACTGTATGATAAATCATGAGATCCGATCTAATATATTGCACCTATTAATAATATGGAATTTCATAGTGTGCATGCTTGAGGGTGTGTATTTGCAGTATTTTGGTCAGGACCAAAAAAGAAATTGACACATTTGGTCCTGTTCACTTATGAATATGAACCTAAACATACCAAATAAGCAAACAATAAATTTCATTTATTAATAAGTACATAGATTATTTATATTTGCACTCACTTTTGAACTATGCGAAAAATTTTCTCCCAGCTTACAGTACAACACATGTACATCCAAATTATTGTTAAGCTCGCTATGGTGTCAGTGAATTAGGAGTATTCAAAATGAGTCATCGCTTTTTATTTTATTTGAATTGAACCTTGTATTTTATACATTTGGGGATCAAATGGCTTCATAAGACATTAACAGTTGAAGTTTGTGATCTTGTGGGTGCAATTTTTTAGATCTTGTGTGGAATTGTAACGAAGCTAATGTCGACAACAGAAGTGAGGATCAAAGTGCAGTTTAATAAAGACAGGTCATAAAGGCAATGGTCAATGCAGGAACAAAACAGAAGCATAGAGGTCATTTGAAAGCGTAGTCAAAATACAGGCAAGAGATCAGGCTAGGCGGCACACGGGACATCAAAACAGGAAAAACGCTTCATGATGTTCACGAAAGAAACAAGATTAGGCAATGTGTGTGTGCAAGTGTGGTTTATAAATAGCTACATATGCTTAATTTTGAAAACGTACCCCTGTATGCGTTTCTGGAGATCACGAATTTTGTAGCCAGAAGTACGTATGGCTGCATTTCATTTTTTGAATGAATGTTACAGGGCGGTAGGACGCCATTGCTTTTTGCGCTTACCAGCTGACTGCTTACCACCATATAGATGGCTTTCCCGCTGTTACCAGTTTGTTCCGTTAGCTTGCCATGTACGTTGTTGGACTTGCAGAGAGGAGTTGATCATGATGACAGGGTTTGAGTCAGATGAAGAATGGTTCCAGAAAACAGGTAAGTCAAAAACAAGACACCAAAAAAATTAAATAAACAAGTAAATAGCAGGATGAGAATGTTGTAAAATTGGAAAATTTGAATTAAAAAAAGTTGATGGGGGGTCAGTCAATACAATTACGTTTAGGTTTAGGGAAGGAGGAGGGTGGGTCAGTTGATTGGTCAGTCAGTCAGTCGACAGCGGACTCTGGTGGGTTTATGCGAGAACAGCAGTCGCGAATGGCACTTGCAAGAGAAATTTGAGATGTCAAAAAATGTACACAGCATGTAAATGTACAACTGCAAAACATTGTAGCTCCTGGGACATACTTTGTGGGCTCCAGAAATAGTATATAGTATAGAGTATATAGAGGTATGTTTTCAGAATGAGCCTGGGTTTATAAATAGTTCTTTATCAGCTTCCAGCTGTGTGTGTGTGTAATCATCGAAGAACCGGTATGAACAGGTGTGTGTGAGATGCATGACAAGAAATGTAGTTCATAAAGTGACAGAATTGTAGTTCGGGTGAAGGTGCGTGTTTACCAGTGATCTGCAAGCCTGCATTGCTGGTGATCCTGACAGGAATACAGCTCCTAATTTATGCTAAATAACTCTAAATTAAATATAAAAATGGAGAAACTTTTTGAGGGTGGTTTACGGGGCTTTTAATTTTAAAAGGTTTTTGCAGACGTTGACAGTCAGGGATTTTTTTTTTTGTACAAATCATGGAATATCTGAGATTTCTCTTTGTCATTTTAAATTAGGTTTAGAAAATATTTAATACAGTAAATATTGAACAGTTTTAGTAGCCTAATATTGTTATGGAATAGAACAGGGAAACCCAGCATGTGATGCAGATGAGCTGCTGATGGAATTGTCGGTCAGCAGGAGGAATAAAGAGCTGCTAATCCTGTCAACACGGAGTGACGAAATGGGGGACCCGGTGCACGTTCTGACGTGGGGTTGGGATTAGGATTAGAGAGAACTGATTTCACACACCGTCTTACTTATGAGGGAATTCCATCAAGGATTATGACGCACATTTACCCACACTTCTACGTTGCACCACATTGCAAAACCATCCGCTAATTACTATAGGTCATTCAAGAACTTTGCACATGCTGCATGATCTGCATACATTGTTTACAAGAACAAATATGTGAACCAAATCTGATTGCTATGAAGTACAAATCATGATTTATTGATCACTTTTATACGAAAACTTATTAAATATTTACAAACAATTGTATATTATAAATGTAATAAAAATGTATATATTTCACAGAACAGTCATATTTCATACACACAGTTCTATTTTAAATATGCTGTATTCTAAATTTAAACATCATAGAGCAGCAATCTAATTTTAATTGTTTAATTTATATTGATTACATTGATAAATGTAATATAGAAATTGAAAATATTCTATAAATTTATAAATATTAATATTAATACACCAAAATATTTTTTTATCAAAAAAATAAAAATAAAATACTATAAGCCATGGTTCAAATTTGTAGTGCAATCTGTTTATATACATATTCCACTCAAAACCTCACATACCACCTATGTGTATCATTTACTTTCAACTTTACAACCATTGCCTCGATTACGGAAATTTTAGTGTATGTGTAGTAATATGCTCTAGATACATACACACACACATGAGGTGATCGTATTAGGTCAGGCCTCCCCATTAAGCCTATTAGCCATGTCCAAAAGCACATTCATCCCTTCTCTTCCCTATTTGTGGCAAGGCCCAGTACAATGATTTTGGGGAAAGCCATGATGAGACATCAGGAGTGGGGGAAGCCTTGGCTGGAAACGTTTAGCTAGTTTAGCCAGGACTGCCCTAAGAGCCTTGATCCTTACACGCGTCACACTAGGACACTCAAACTCGTAATGCTGTCTTAAGAGTCTTTCCCCATACGCACGCCTGAGGCTAAACGCGGACACCTTGTAGCAGGGGATTTGACATGAGAAAGAGAAGAGCAAATGGAAAAGAGGAGAGCAAATGCTGAGAGAGAAGCTGGAGAGATGCCAGAACACCTGTTCAGAGCTTCCGGTTCTTTTGTATGACGAGGCTAATGTCGTAGCATTAGGAATGTGCCAGACTAGTCTACTAAACGGTTTATAGTAATGAGCAAGGTGATGGAGAATTTGAATTAAGGAAAGGGAAAACATTTTGTAGCAAATACAATGGCAAATAACAACAGTTACAATTATCTTATAAGCTTTTTATGCTGTTTCAACATTTTGTAGTGATATCATAGGAGAGTATTCTTGGTATGAAGAACATTTTGATCATCTAAAGAACCTTTTTTTTTTTTACTGTAAAACTCTTCCATAGATGTTTAAAGTTTTTCATGGATCAGTTGATGAAAATATAGAACCTTTATTTTTAACCATTGTGTGCTTTTCGAGATGTTTTCATCCATTTTCATCTCTTAATTTGCCCACAATTATCCCTGTGTTTCAGCAAATGAAATGATTTTTGGTGACAAATCTTATTTTGACACATATTTTGAGTTACACTTAAAAAATTACTAGCCTTTTGTTATGTTCGTTTATCTTATGTTTGCCCCATTGACTTTCGTTATGAAGAAATTTTTGATAGCGAAGTCATGACAACATATACAGAAGCATTCTTGATTGTTGCGGGTTTTCCCTCTTGGGAAGAGCTTAAATTTGTGATGACTCATTCAATTTCACCTTTCTTTTAAGAGTCTGTTGTGACACTTTTCATTTTCTTGTACACTGAAAGAAATGATTCTTTGAACCAACTTTAAACTGTAATTTGTTCCAGCTAAAATATTTATTTTCTCTAAAAGCATTTATTTTCTCTTTGGTTTAAACTTTACATTTAATTTAATCTAAATCAAATAAATTAATTGGCGGTTCATTCCACTGTGGTGACCCCTGATTAATAAAGGGACTAAGCTGAAAAGAAAATGAATGAATGGATGAATATATAAATTGTGGTCGAGAAGTTTTACTTCAACCCTATCAAACACAGCTGATCCAAATAATCAAGGTGTTCAAGACTACTAGAGACAATTAAGCAGGTGGGAGTTGAAGGTGGTTGGAGCTAAACTGTGCAGAGTTGCGGCCATCCAGGAATTGAGTTTGAGACCATTGGAGTAAACTATAATAAATACATTTAATATGAGAATGCTTTTACACCTAGACTTTTGTTCCAGAACCTGTCTCTTTTGCCCAGTTTGTGCGGTTCGTTTGGCATATGTAATTCCAGCAATCGTGCTCGGATCCACTGCAAAACAATCTGTCCAAGATTGGCTGAATGAAGTGGTCTCGTCTCGATTGAAACGAACTCTGGATCGATTGTCGTGAGAAAGCAATACGATCCGAACCAGGCTGTATCACAGTGTATTGTAGAAATGGCATATGCGGCTATATGAAGAGAGAATTATGAGTAGGGCAAAATGTCATTCCTACCAGTACTGCTGGTGCTTTTAGTATGGCTATAAATGTCACGCAAGATGGTAATCCAACTCACAATAGACATACATAAAAATCGAATAGCAAATAAGCAGTACCTTTTTTGCATGCAGTCACGTGACATGAAAAATGCTGAAATAAAACTGAATGTTCACTTAACAACAATAAACATTCCAGAATTTAAATTAACATACTAAAATCTCATAAAAATAAACAAAAATATAAAATGATAGTACAAAAAAATAAATGACAAAAAATAATTAAATATAAAAAATTATATATATATATATATATATATATATATATATATATATATATATATATATATATATATATATATATATATTTTTTTTTTTTTTTTAAATATTGAGTTCTTCATTCCGTGTGTGTGTGTGCATATGTGCGCTAGAGCTCCTCATAGCCATTGACTCATGCAGGTCTGCGTGTGTGTGATAAGCTGCAGTAGCGCAGGCTTTAAGGTGAGGGGCCCCTGAAGCAGAGCAGGGGCCCGGGGCTCTGAGTTCTTCTGCTAGCCTGACTCACAGCTCTGTCTCCTTACCATCTCTGCCTGTAATCTCATTAGACCAGCCCAGCAGCACATAAATTAATAAGACACTCTTCTTACCTCTCCCTCCTCCACAATCTCCAGACTTTTTTTTTATCACAAATACATTTCAAATTGACTCTCTGCTATTTTCATCCAGCGTGAGCTAATAAAACTTCTTGAATGAAACCTAGCTGCTTATTTTTAGCATGTAATTTTTAGATGATTTTTATTTATTTGATTTGATTTTTAGTGAGTACACATTGGGTTTGCTACATTTTTATTGCAAATGATTTAAATAAATTTAAACAAACAAAATAAATTTAGTAATGTTCAACTTCATTTGTTTGTTTAAATTTAGTCAATATAAACCGTTACCTTAAAAAATTACTAAATACAATGGATCATTTTTTTTCAGTGTACAAAGTTGTGGAAAGCTTTAAGATGGAAATGCTGTATGTATTTGATAATAGAGATTGTCTGTCAGTGTGTGTGTGTGTGTGTGTGTGTCCCGGAGGAGGCCGAATGAGCTGATCGGGTCTGACAGGCTCTCAGTCTGACTGGGGGTGGAGAGCAGAGGGAGGCTCTGATGGTGATTTACCGATCCAAGTGGCACGTCTTCCCTTTGGGAAATGCCCCCCTAGCTTGATGTGTACACACATACACACACACACACACACACACACACACACACACACACACACACACACACGAGTCAGAGTTTTATCTCTGTTATAATGACTGTCTCCAGCACACAGTATGCCTGATTCATTGTACAGAGTCCTGAGTCTTTTTGACACGAGACATATTTCAAGAAAGCACATGAGAGGGTTTTGTTGTTTCTAGTGAAAGTGTGTTATAGTTTGCATGTTTGGAATATGCAAAAATGTTAAATCTATTTCTCACAATTTTTTGATTATTCTGCATTCCATTTTTTTTCCATTGCAATTCTTCTTGACAGCTTATTTTTTGTGGTTAAAGGAATTATTCACCCAACAAAATAAAACCGTTCATTTTTGTTCAACACAAAAGGAGATATTTTTGTAGAATGTTGAAAACTAGTGGAAAATGATTTCCATAGAATTTGTTTCTCTACTATACAGTCAGTCATTATTGCATTTTACAATTACATTCATTTTCTTTTTGGCTTAGTCCATTTATTAATCAGGGGTCACCACCGTGGAATGAACCACTACAACTACATTTAATTTGACACATTTTTCCACAAATTACATTTTTGGGAACTTTTCACAACTTTGGCCTATTTTAAGTATCAAACATGAAAAAAACTTTTGATTAACCTTTCATTAAAAAAAAAACTTTAACATTAACAACGAAAACAATAATTTAAAATAATTATATTTTTGTTGTTAATATTATTAAGTTAGTAATAATAACAATTATTATAATAATTTCATTGAATATCACACACGCTTTACACAGTCGTGCAGTGTGCAGATTTCATTTTTATAAATAGTGTGAGGTTTTAGTGAGGTTTGATGTTACATTACACTGTAAAAATATCTGCTAATTAACAGTTTCCATGATTTTGTGATTCACGAGTGTTTTCCGTTTATTCATGGTTGTGAAATGCATCATGGGGTTTTGATCTCTGCTCTATCAACATTTTAACAAAGTGACTTGGTCACACTTTACAATAAGGTTCATTAGTTAATGTTAATTAATGCATTTACTAACATGAACAAACAATGAACAATACATTTACTACTGTATTTGTTCATGCTAGTTAACGTTAGTTAATGAAAATACAGTAGTTCATTGTTAGTTCATGTTAACTCATGGTGCATTAACTAATGTTAACAAGCATTGACTTGGATGTTAATAATGCATTAGTAAATGTTCAATTATGATTAATAAATGCTGTACATGTGTTGATCATGATTAGTTCATTAATTAGTCAATTAACATTTTAGTAGTTTGAAATAATATAATGTAACAATACATGTAGCAATAGGTCTACAAAATGTTTTTTGTAGCAAAATACACAACACTAACCCAGACAATATATCACTTTAAACTATTAAATGTCATTTAAAAATATTAAATATTAATAAAAGTCACTTTTCAAGATTAAAAGTTGTTGGAAGAAACTCAAGGTCCCCTAATGCAATTCAAAAAAACATAAATCATTTTTTTTTACAGATATATTTAGTGTAGTCCATAACACACTTTAATCCAAATCTGTCCAAATGACACATTAGATTATAAAGTAGATTCTCTATGACTATTATGACAGAATTTTTAGATAGTTCCTGCATTTTCTGCATTGTTGAATTCACTGGCTCTATGTAGCTTGTTTAACAGTAACAGTCACAGTGTAGCTTACTGCAAACAGGCCATATTTACTTAGACGTCACCAGTCCTTGTGATGTCGATTTTCGCTTGTATGTGCACATTGGTGATTATGTGTAAGCAAATAGATGTGACCTACTGGAAATAGACTTTGCCTTTTCCTGTTTTACCATCTGTTTGTTTTTCATTTGTTCCAGCCTGCTTTGCATTCATATTCCATTATCGTCAAAAGCTGCTGGGATATGGAAAAAGGTCAAGCTGGTCAGTTGACCTGTTCTTCAGTTAGGAGAATTTCTGTGTTCTTAGGAAGGTTGTGCTATTTGCTTCATTATATCTGTTTACTTTATTCTCCTTGTTTCACCTGCAATGTACCATTATTTGTTAATTTTTGTATTCTTTAATATTTGGTGGCCTTACTTACATGCACTTACACTGAAATTAATCATTTGTTACAATGTACTTATTGTGCAAATAGAGGTTTTTAAATTTGTAGTTATGATTAATTAAATAACTGCACGTAATTAAACTGTAATTAATTTCTGTACATACGATAGTAATGACACTGTTGGCCATTCCTTACACTTTAGCCCACCCTTTAACCTACACATACCACCAAACCTGTCCTTAACACTACCTGTATCCCATCTCAGGGGCATCAGAAGTATTCTGCAATACATTGTGAACACAGTAAGTACTTTTTTAGATGCAAGTACATAGTACACTCTTCAAAAAGAAAGGTACAAGAGCTGTCTCTGGGGTGGTACCTTTTCAAAAGATACACATTTGTACTCAAAGGGTCGATAATGGTACCTCAAAAGCATATATTTGTACCTAAACATTTTAAGAGGTACACTTTTGTACTTTTTAGGTAAATGTACCCTTGAGGTATTAATAGGGATTCTTTAGGCACACATGTGTAGCTGTTAAAACAGTACTATCAAAGTGACAGCTCTGGTACCTTTATTTCTAAGTGTAGTTAAGGCCGCCTAAAATAAGCAAACTCAGTTTTATTTATTAAGTAATTTGAAATTTTTAGAGAATTGGTCAATATTCTTTTCCTTTCATTGTTACATTCCTAAGTGTTTTGTGAGCAGGAACTGGGCTTATCTAAAAAAGAAAACAAAATAATATTTTAATGAATAAACATTGACTTCAAGTATTCAAAATGATTTCAGTGTTCCTAATTTAAAAGAATACCTTTGATTGAGCAATTGTGGCTTACTGCAGTTTGTGTAGAGATCTCACACACACACACACACATTATTATTCTTTTATTATTTATACAGCCTCCACTTGTTTTAAACCTGTTTGAGTTTCTTTCTTATGAATGTTGGAAACTGGAAGCCATTGGCTTCCATAGATTTTTTTTCCTAGTATGGATCTCAATGATTTCCAACATTTATTCATTCATTTTCCTTCGGCTTAGTCCTTTATTTATCACAGCGGAATGAACCACCAACTTATTCAGCATACTATATGTTTTATGCAGACGACGCCCTTTCAGCTGTAACCCAGTACTGTGAAACACCTATAAATTCTTGCATTCACACACATACACTACAGCCAATTTAGCTTATTCAATTCAACAAATCCTATGTTTTTAAACATTTTCTATACTTCCATGCAACAATTGAGGAGTGTAATAATGGAACTGTAAAATGTGAGAAAACTATGCTCATAAAAATTCAAATTTGTAAACAAGATGTTCATTAAGCATTTAGTTTGTTTCTGGAACGAACGAGTAAGAAATCCTTATGTCTCACACTGTACATTTATCTGTGGCATTCTCATTTACAAGTGGACACATGCAGACGTACCTTGCTCAAGGTCAACAGCCCTGGGTGAGCAGAATTAGTCAGACATTAAAAGATGAGTAAAACTCGTTTAAATAATTAGCACTTCATCTGGATAAATCCATCATAGCCATATGCCTTGGCTTACACTCTCATTATAACAATGCTGGAAGCTGAAGAATGTGTGCTTTTGTGTATGTATATGTGTGTGTGTGTCTAGATGTATATATGGTGCCTCGATTATTCTGTGTAAGAAATGTGTTTATTTAAAAAGATGCTTAGTTTGTTTTCCTACATCTAGTCCAGTATATGTTTGAAATACAGAAAAAGTAAGAGAATGCGCTAACTGCTAGTGTGTGCGTGCGTGTGTGTGTGTGTGTGTGTGCGTGTGTGTGCGTGTGTAGTGATGTGGCTATAATGAGATTTTGTTTAGTTGGCAGGAAGAGCTCAGTGCCACCGGGTCAAAAACGATGATCGGACAGACAACTTCTGGGAGTGTTTAAGGGCCAATTACCCACATAAACACCCATAGATAAACATAAAGAGGAGCAGCATTCATTATGTCAATAGCTGTTTGAGCAGTAAGCAACTTTGTTCAGTATTTTAGATATTATTTGTTATTTTTAAAAATGTTATCAAGGAAATTATGAATAGTTAAATTTTTATAATATCAAGACATTTCTTTATGTCAATAAAAGTGGTACAAAGTTATTGTAACACTTCTGGATTCATTAAAGGGATAAACTGAAAATTAATTTGTCACAAACAGTGTTGGGCAATGACGAGTTACTAGTAATGCTTGCTTTTGACAGTAATACTATAACATATTACTTTCAAAATATAGTAACTCCATTATCATTACAATATGATGAGTTTGTCCATTACTTGGTAAGGTAATTAATTTTGGCTGCAGTCAAGCCCACATCTTCTTGTTTACAGGGGCGACGCATTGTGGGATTGGTTTATGGAACCAACCACTGTGAAGAAGACAGGACAAAAGTCAAGCGAAAGCAGACCGAATGCGCGTGATAGGCCAAGTGTGCTCATGAGAGAGACTGAATGTGCGCGAGGTAGACGGAGTGTGCGAAAGAGACCAAATACGCGCAAGGTACAAAGAGTGTGCACGCAAGAGAGACCGAAAGACTATTAACATTACTATTATTAATTACTATTACTAATACTGCTATGTTTGTTGTTTTAAATAAATAAGCACACATTTGTTATCTGTATAACAAAATTGATGAGTTTAGTAGGCACAGTGACACATTTCTGATATATTTTAGAACACGTTATTTAAATGTTCAGTGTTTATTGCTCAGAAAAAATGCTGTGGTTTATTTTTTATTGTTTTACATATTTTATAGCTGTTTTACAACAGCAGATTTTGCACTTTGAATATACACAGCTTACTTAGTTTTAGACATGCCACATTTAATTTGTGGTTAGTTTGAAAATTGCTCATCGATTTCATTGTTGAGCAGCTGTTTTGTTTTTGTTTAGTTTAAAATGCGTAGAATGTATGGTTGTCTATAATAGCAGTTTTTTTTTGTTTTTTTTTTTGGTGCTGTGTCTCACCAAATTGATTGTGAATGATAATTCAGATTACTTTCATTTTTTTTATTTCATAAAGGTTTTGTGTTTATTATTGTCAGTTTTTTTATAATACTGAACTAACTTTAGTTTTTGGTTTTTAGTTTCTGAATATATTTATTGACCTTGTGATATTTTGTTTTATTTTTGTGCTGCTGGTCTGATTTGAAAAAAATAGTGTTTAAAAATTACTTTATGTTTACAACTATATTGTGTTTCATTTGTGAGAATGCAAATTAATTTAAATTGATCAAATTGTGAAGTTGATTAACAGTGTATTCTCCATGCAGCATTGAAGTGACGTTATAAGGGCATTAATGGGAGCATTAAAAATGTTCTTTGGAAATATAACTCAAACATTACTTTTAACCGTAATGCATTACTTTTTGGTGTGAGTAATCGATAAAGTAATTGAGTTACTTTTTGAATAAAGTAATTTACTTTTTTTCAGTAACTAGCACAACACTGGTCACAAACCTGTTTGACTTTCTTTCTTCAGAAAATATTTTGAAGAAAGCTAGAAAATGGTAACCTTTGACATTCATGGTATTTGTTTTTACTACTTCATTAACCCAAACAATAAACATAAAGTTTTGGAAGCACTTGAGGATGAGTAAATACGGAGTACGTTTTCATTTCTTTGGTGAACTGACTCTTTAATCAGTGATCAGCCATTTGTTCTGGTTTTTTTACAGCAGTTTAGAAGCTCATTTTACAACAAGGAAATGTAAAAAAAAAATGCTTTGCAATGTGACAGACAACTAGTTTAGTGAGGTTCTGTTTACACAGCATGGATTAACTGAACTCACTTCCAAAAGCAGATCTGAATCCTGAATAACAAGAGTCATGTATCTTAATCACTCTTAGTTATAATGGGGATCTATGAACAACAAACATCTTTATTCTCGTAAACTGGTCCCATCACTTCCAGATCTTTTATATGTGCTTTGTTGTTTCACTCAAGATGACATTAGGCATGACGCTTTGGGTCTTAGAAACTAAAAGAGATCTTTCAAGAGTCTCTCCCTAAAGTGGGTTGGAACTAATGCACTCTAGTGAACTTTGAGAATGTAAAACAGGACCGACAGTAGAATTGCGCTGTTGTGTAAATACAGACTTAAAGGAATAGCTCACCCAAAAAAGAAAATTACCTCATCGTTTACTCTCCCTCGTGTGGTTTTAAACATTGATGACATTCTTTCTTCTGCTGAACACAAAAGAAGACATTTTGAAGAATGATGGTGGCTGGCACCCATCAACCTCTATAGTACACTCAAAAAAAGGAACTTGCCGCTTGTTCAAACTACTGATTTAAAACAAGATGAAACTATATAATTCTTGAGATTTGTTTGGAACAACTTATTTTATTTTATGTTCAATCCACTTAACTTTATTTACAGTGTAGGAGAAAAAAATACTATGGATTCACAGCAATTTACAAAATATCCTCTTTTGTGTCCAACAGGAGAAAGACACTCAAATAGGTTTTAAACAAGTGAAGAGTACGTAAATTATGACAGAATTTAATTTTGGGTGAACAATCCATTTACAGTTTTTCTCAGTCGCTTTGGTACATTTGTCATGTCAGAATCAATATTTTCAAAACTACATGTTCAATCTTTACATCATTGTTTCAATTGCGCACATCAAAACACAGTTTCTCATTCCTTTGAACAAGCTGCACATCCTTTGTACATCCATGCAAATGATTATGAGCAATTTTCTGCTGTTTCCTACATTATCATTTGATTATCTCATGTTGATCAAAGTGTATAATAATGGTCTCTGTTGTAATAGTCCACACACAAACACACACACACAAACACACACACACACGTTTGTTTTTGTGAAAAGTGGGGACATTACATAGGATTCCATTCATTTTTTACTGTCCAAACCGTATATTGTATTGCCCTCACCCCAACCCACCCCTAAACCCAACCATCACAGGAGACTGTGTGCAGCTTTACTTTCTGATTAAATTCATTCTGTAGGATTTATAAGCATTTTGAGAAATGAGGACGTCACCAATGTTCTTATATTTCACCTCCTTTTTGTAATACCTGTGTCATTCCCATGTCATTATACAGATTTGTGTCCTGATATGTCACTAAACACACACACACACACACACACACACACACACACACACACACACACACACACACACACACACACACAACATTAAATCGTTTGTTCATGGCATAAATCTTTACATGCAAAATTGCTAAACAAATTGTCATGATATTTTGTCATTATGCATTTTTCTATACATTTCTATTAGTGTTAGCATATGTCTACAACATGGCCACAGCCATATCACCCTGCAGTCCCAGACAGTTTACTCACTGAAGCCAAGTAGGGCTGAGCCTGGTCAGTATCTGGATGGGAGATCACATTGGAAAACTAGGTTGCTGTTAGACGTGGTGTTAGAGAGGACAGCAGGAGGTGCTCAACCTGCAATCTGAGTGAGTCCTAATGCCCCAGTATAGTAAGGGGGACACTATTCTGTCAGTGAGCGCCATCTTTCGGATGAGATGTTAAACCGAGGTCCTCACTCGAATTTCAATGGTACTTTTAATAAGGAGTACGGGTGTAAACCTGGTGTTCTGGCCAAGTTCCCTCCATCCGCCATAACCCCGGTCATGATAGTGAAGCGCTTTGCATGTATGGCCATACAAGATAAATGCACGATAGAAATTCACATTACTTACTACAATTGGTCAATTTCTCCCAGGTGAAACTTGACTTTTTCTATTGAAAGTGCATCACATAGGAGATTGCCCTTTTTTCACATCTTTACTTTAGTTTTTTTGTTTTTTTTGTCATGTGGTGCTGTCTTTTCCTTTCAGTGGCACAATGACATGATCAGTCAAAAAAATACAGTACAAAACCAAAAAAATAGCCATAGTTTACATCAGAACACCCCTACAGAGTACACTGTTATATTGACAGCATGACTAAGGCCGAGTTCAGACTGCATGATTTTCAGAGTAGTCATGTCTTGCTGTGTTTACGAAAAGGGGTCTCACACTGCATGACTTTACAATAGGAAGAATCGCCGATAACTTTTGTCTGTCTGCAAACTACATCTCACAACCAAACACATACAAGAAGTGACATGGAAACAATGCAAGTCACATGGTAAATATTTTTGTTATAAACTACATAATGAGAAAGAAGCCTTTAGTGGGGTAAAATTTTTACTTATTTTGCTCACCTGGGGCCTCATGTATCAACGCTGTTGTGTTAAATTCCTCTCTACAAAGTGTCTGAGCCTTGCAATGGCAGCTGTATCAGACGGGTTCATCTAGCAGGTATATAAGGTTTCCATACCATACATTTGACCAGCTAAACATTAAAGCACAATTTGCAGCGGTCGCCTGTTTTCCCAATGTAATCTGAGCTATCTACTGCACGCACATTGCTATAAAGACACTATCTGAAGATGAATTTGCATGCGTGAATCAGAAACATTTCCATTCAATAAATGTGCAAATAAAATATGATGCACAGACTTATTAATGATTCCTACTTGTCTTTCTCGTGATAAATAGTAGGCAAAATCTGATATGTAGCGGGGAAAAAAAGAAGAATGAGTTCATCAGACGCTGGATTCAAACTCAGTTCATGCTCGAACGGGTCAAAACGTGTTGACATGCGTCTTACGAGCTGCGCCACTGAGAATGTTGTGGGTGCTGCAACATTTTACGTCTATAAACCACACTATTTCTCTTTAATTCACTCAGTGCGATGTTCAGACCCAACTGTGTTAACCGCATCAGCTAAACTCTCCCACTCTATTATTATAATTTTTTTTTGTTAATTCCGGAGAACAAACTTGCAAACAACACCACTTTTCTCCGGTCTACCTCCGAAAGCAGCACCTCCAATCCACATTCTGTTCAAAGTTTCTCTTTTTGCTTGCTTTTGTCATTGCTTTTTCGTTGGGTTTTGCCAAAGTAGAGTCATTAGCATATTCATACGGGGGAGGAGGCAGGGAGGGGTTTTGTGCTCGTGCATGTTGCGCTCAGTTTTACGTTCATTCTTATGTACAAAAAAATATGCGTGAGATTCGACGTACGCAGTGTTTCATACATCTGAATTTTTTTCTGCGTACGCACATTTACAGCTTTGTGCGTACGCAATGTTTTAGTAAGATTTCCACGCAAGTCTTCGTACATGAGGCCCCTGGCGTTTGAGGGGAATTATAAATTTCTCCTCAACTTTTTTTTTTAACCCGGTTGTGATATTGCTCAGATGGCATGTCAAACAGACATGGGTGATCCTGCCAAATTTACACAATTTATTTATTTATTTATTTATTTTGGCTCCAATAGACTAAAAATAAGTGCTTTTAACTTCTCCCCCATTCTTCCGTTGGCCTGCTGGTACCCATTCTAGTGGATGCTGCTCTCTCATTGACTGTAGGAAATTGCCGGTGTTATTTTCAGTCAGAACTCATTTCACACTGAATGATTTGAATTGCCGACAGCTCCAGATATTTAGAAAGCAAAATATCTCACAGGTGTCAGCGACTCTTTGGCTATTCTCTCAGACCACGTCTTTGATAATTCATACTGTGTGATTATTACAGATTTGCCTGTGATTTTAGGCATTTGACATCGATTTCTCAAATTCTGTCGGCGAGTCAAAATTGGGGGTAAAATCATACAGTCTGAACTCAGCATAAGTAGTCTTATCCGTACACAATGACACAAGCACTTGTCATTCTGACAGCACTTACACGTTCACTAACACAGAAATTTAGTTTTGAGTGACGAACTATCTATTTTGAGCAAGAGACTGGCTTTTGCAGGTAATTCATGGTGTTTTGCTATTTGTATGTGTAGTTTTGAGAAATGCACCTACTATTTTGCAAATTTCAATTCTGATCTGAGAAATTGACCAAAGCGACAGGGTAAAACTGTAACAGATTACACTTAATGTAAGGTGTTAGTAATATAACTTCTGCAAGTTATACTTGAGCAATCTTTCATATTGTTCTTTAAAAACAACACCCATATCAATTACAAAAACCGGTTCCTAGTTTTCCTGTTGTTGACCTGTACTTTTCAAATGAAGCCAGGCATAAATGATAGAGGGAAACAGCGAGAGAGACGGTGCGCAGTCTGATGACTGGAATGCTTTGGCTTCTGACAGCTGCACCGTCTGTGGTGTTACATGCGTGCATGTGTGTGTCCCTGCAGCACTGCTGTGTTACCGGTTTCTCCCCAATGTCTTTGTTCATCCCTGTAAAGCCTTGGGCTGTTCTCTTACTCTTACACACACACCTGAGTTCACTGGGCCATCAGTAGTTAGTAGTCGCTGCTTTGACTGACAGTAGAAATCTAAAGTTATTTTGTGCTCAGCAGCCCCTCTGAGCCAATATAGGGCTTTAATGAAGCAAAACACTCCAGAGACATCAGCCCTCAGGCTCAATATCACCGCTGTAGTCATATCGGAACTTATAATCGTTTTTTAATATGCTTTGTAGATCTTAACTATACTTTATATGGGATGCAGTTTCATGTCATGTGTTTGATGTGTTTTGGTTTTGGTCCTTTTTTAGAAAGCGTTGAGATGAGTTCTTTTTTCTCACTATACCTGTGCATACAGTCATTCTGCACTGAGACATAAAATATGCCCTGTCTCGTGTCTCTTGTGTTGGCGTGTGGTTTCCTTCCGTTGGTGAAGTGCATCCTGATTAATATGTGAGATATACACAACAATCTGAGGCACAATTCAGTGGGGATGTTGACTGAACTCATTGGGCCTACAGCCTTATTATTGTGTTCATTGTAGATCGGTAAAGTTTGTCATGGCATATTTTAATGCTGGCTGTTCATTTGTACATTTTGATGGTTATAACGTGAATCACAGTAAATAAAATGAGAGAGAGAGATGTTGAGATGGATGGACAGACAGATAGTTGGATAGACAGACAGATAAGTGATCACAGAGAGATAGACTTACAGATAGACTGAAAAGTGAATAGATAGACAGACCGCAGACAGATGTAGAGAGATAGATGGGCGGATAGACACACATACAGATAGATCGATGAATGGATGGATGGATGGATGGATGGATGAATGAATGGATGGATGGATGGATGGATGGAAAGATGGATGGATGGATGGCTGGACGGAAGGTTGGACGGATGGATCAATTGCTAGAAAGTCAAAAAGTCATAGATGTATTGAAGTGGACATGAGATAGATGGACATATAGATGGGTGAATAGATAGACAGGCAGATATTTTGATCGACTGACAAAAATAGATGGACAGATAGACATGCATACAGATAGATAGACAGACAGACCGACAGACAGACAGATAGATAGATGGTCGGACGGATGGATACATTTGTTAGACAGTCAGACAGACATAGATGTATTGAGTGGACATGAGATCGATGGACATATAGACAGTTGAATAGATAGACAGACAGGATGGATGGATGGATGGATGGATGGATGGATGGATGGATGGATGGATGGATGGATGGAAAGATAATGGATGGACAGTTGGACGGATGGTCGGACAGATGGATAGACAGACAGATATTTTGATAGACTGACAGAAATAGATGGACAGATAGACATGCATATAGAAAGATAGACGGATGGACAGATGGACATACAGACAGATAGATAGATCGTTGGATGCATGGATGGATGGTTGGACAGATAGTTGGACGGATGGATAAATCGTTAAACAGTCAGACAGACATAGATTGGATGGATGGATGGATGGATGGATGGATGAAAGGAAGGATGGATGGATGGATGGATAGAAAGATGGATGGATGGACGGTTAGGCGGATGGATAAATTGCTAGACAGTCAGACAGACATAGATGTATTGAAGTGGACATGAGATAAATGGACATATAGACAGGTAAATGGATAGACAGACAGACAGATGGTTGGATATACTGCCAGAAATAGATGGACAGATAGGCATGCACACGGATAGATGGATGGATGGATGGATGGATGGACATATAAATAGACAGAAATAGATGTATTAAAGTGGACATGAGATAGATGGACATATAGATGGGTGAATAGATAAACAGACAGGCAGATAGTTAGATAGACTGACAGAAATAGATGTATAGATAGTTGGACAGATAACTAGACAAACAGTAGATTAGTAGACAGACAGACAAAGAGACTGAAAGAGATATAAGTGGACGCAAAAGTAAATGAAATCAATCAACGGTGGGATTAACTGATAGATGGATAGATAGACAGCTAGACATACAAATATTTGTAGATAAGTGAACAGACCAAGACAGGCAGATAGACAGATAAGACAACTGGACAGACAGATGAAGTGTGAGGGTCTTCTGGGTGGTGGGTATTGTGTGTAAGCTGGGTTGATGTATATGAAATGCACTCTTTTGATCTCGTGTACGGCGTATTTTCACATCTGGTGATATAATACATGGACAAAACGTTTTTGCGGACGGAAGCGAAGCACTAATGTCCATATGAGGGAGAGCGGCAGGAGCTTCCATCGGCCTGAGTAACATCAGCGAGTGAGTTCCTAATCTTGATGATTTGAGAAGGCTGTGGTCATTTTATTGTGAGTTGTGTAACGGGTTTAATCTGGTGTGGTTCTCACTCCTCAGGCATGTTCAGACGGCCAACTTCAGAAGGAACGGCTACAGCCTCACACAGATCAAGCCGGGGATCTTTATCATTTTGGATTTCATTTGGCGTGTGTGTTCACTCCCCATACCATACTAGGCCTGGACTGCTCAGAGAGTGTGTTGTATCTGTCTGTGTGGGAGTTGACCCATAATTCCGAGCGCAGAGGGAATTCCTGCTGTAGTCCTTTTCAGAGGAGACTTCCTGATTTTTCAGCGCTCCATGTGATGCTGATGCGGCGTCCATGCCCACCGACGCTTTCCAAAACGGGACGCGGTCAAGAATGTGCGAGGAATTTGGAATGTGTAACATTCCAGGTGAGGAACGGAGTGATTGTGATGATGTATTAGAGATGTAGGAGGTTCTTTCTGATAAGGAACAGCTAACAGAGTGGTCTGAATTCCACAAGAAGATTTACACTGGCTGGAGGAGACCTTTTTTTAACAGATCCTCACACTGCTGTTACTCTGAGTGAACTGTGCTGGCTGAGGGATAACATATTTCTATCTAGTTGGAAAAATATTCTGTGCACATGAACACACAAGAACACACACCCCCACTACTAAGAAGACTCTGCTTTGATCTGTTATCTCTGTAGTTCCTTTCGTAAAGTAACTTATGCAGAGTACATTATATAATAGAGTTGGGTCGATAGACAATGCCATCTTCCATCGCCGATGGCCAATAGACCTCACGATGCTGAGCCGGCATTGGTATCCTCCACCCCGTCCCCGTTGCAGCAGCAACCTGCTTGCGAAAAATACACATTTACACTCATAGGTCTTAGTTTTAAAATGGCATTTTAGAACGAAAATGATCCACGTCCACACTGGCATTTCATCTAGCATTTCTGAACAGCCCTCCGTCCACACTAAAGCACTGAAAACGCACATCACATGACCACAAACACACACACACACACTCTGGCATGCATACGCTGCAGTGTATGCGCATGTCGAAGCTCCAGGCAGTCAACGGGTGCTTTGAGCACAAAACCCCAGAGAGCAGTGCACGTCCGACAGTTTATTAAGGGTATATCACTGGAGAGCGTCTCACCATAGTTGTTAAACTTGATATTTTATTAATCTTGTCTCTATCTAACGACTGTCTTTTGAATCTATCAGGTAACGTGTCACAGAGTCAGTACACTGCTTCAATCTTTCGCTTTCCTGCTTGTACTCAGTAATTTTAGTGAAAACCTCAGATATTGTTGGTTGGTTGCTGTTGGTTGTGCACCTTTTTCACCAACCAGGTTTGTCTACGCCAGTGGTTCTCAAACTGTGGTACGTGTACCACTAGTGGTACGCGGGCTTCCTTCTAGTGGTACGTGGAGAAATGAAATATGTCATATACATGCTACATACATTTCAAAATGTATCAAAAATGATGTATATAATATGCCATATATGACATATAGCCTATATTTCTGAGGTAATCTGCCACGTTTTTTAACTGTGCAGAGTTGGAGCTGCTTTACTGGGCCCACTACACTACTTTATTTCAATACTGCTCATTTTGGTGGTACTTGGAGAGACTATTTTTTTTCTGAGGTGGTCTACGCCATTATAACGACACCGATCACTCTGCCTATTCATAACAGAGTCCCGCACAAAAAAGTGATTGACAGGTGGTAATTTGTGTGTAACTTCTCTTTATTTATTTATGGTTTGGTTATGGGTAAAACAAAGACCATGTGCGTTAGGTAGTTGAAATAGCACGCTACAAATAATTAATTTGTTATGAATTAATTAATTGTTCATAAATAACGAATTTACCACCGCCTACGATGATGCCATCATGTTTCATATTAGACATCGTACAATGCCAAATTGGTTGACATTGCCCAATCCTGTTATATAATGTACATTTTTTTACCAATCATAAAGAGCATGTTGAGCACATCATTGATCAATGTTCAATTTAAGAGATACAGTACCTAAACCAAAAATTAATTGAACTTTGTTTCATCACTATTACATTTTTTTTCTTGAAAGAAGAGATGATGTATTGGGGAATGATCAGTGGTAAAAGAGTACTGAAAAGTCATACTCAAGTAAAAGAACCATTACCTGCCCAAAAATGCAGTGCTGAGTAAAAGTATCTGTTGTAAATATTACTCAAAGTATGAGTAAGAAGTAGCCCTTTTAAGAGTACTCAAGAGTAGTGAGTGAATATTACACTGTGAAAAGTTGATGCGTTTATATGCAGTTTGTGAAGGGATGTGTAAACATAACATTCTGTAGTGCATTCAGTTATCTTTCTATATTTGTCCCTTCCTTACTTCTATTGTTTGTTCGTTCTGTCCTTCCTTTATTCGTTTGTTAATTTTTGTTCCTTCCTTCCTTCCTTCCTTCATTCATTCATTCATTCATTTATTCATTCATTCATTCATTCATTCATTCATTCATTCATTCCTTCGTTTGTTCAGTTCTTCCTTGAATTCTCTATTCATTTGGTCCTTTCGGTCATCATACAGTCGACACCCTTGATTTTCTCATCAGTGACATGTTATATACAGTCTATAAACAGACTCTGGGTCATTGCATGCAAAGATTTTGGACATCTTCTTGGACATTTTTAATGCTTCCAAATGGTTTGCTGCATTTATATAGTCCCCATATATATAGGTTGTTCAGTAGGATGCAATTTACTTTCTATGTGCGATTTAATTAGACATGAATGGAAGAATTTATTTTTTTTTACTTTAGCCAGTTCCCATAAACAAGAAAGAAATAAAGTTGTGACTGTAGTTAGAAGGAAAATAGTGGAGTAAAAGATACCGATACAGCACTAAAAATTTATTCAAGGGGGAAGTAAAAGTCCACAAAAACATTAATTTGAGTTTTTGTAATTTGTTACTTTACACCACTAAGAGTGATGCACAGCATGCTTGTTGTACACTCTCAGGTTATTTACTGCAGTTTCCTTCATGTGACCTGCCTACAGGCGTGTGTCAGGCTTTAGTGTATAAGTAGTGAAAGAGAGAGAGAAGTAGAGTATGTTTGTGCAGAGATGACGCCTCACAGACCCAGCCCATAATGAGGGCATGTTTAGGGAATAAACTCAAGGCCAAACCACACACAAAAACACTTAATTTAGGGCAGGTAAGCTTTCATGTCTGTCAGTAACAGACTATATGAAGTGTATATCAAAGAGCAATAAAGCACATTTTGTCATTAGTGAAAATGACTATACCAGTTAAAAAGCCTTTAGTTTTAGGGTTATTTGTGTACTGGTGTTGTATTTTATCAAACATTGAATTAGCTTTAATTTTTTATTTTTTTTTATTTTTGTGTACTGATGTATTGTGGTTTAGTATGGAAAAATGTTTCTGCTACAGAATCTCTAAAAACACTTTATCTACACTGTATTTTTTTCAGTAAAAAAAAAAACAATCCTTATTTTCTTTTGCTTATTTCTTATTCACTCAGCTTTTGAAAATATCAGCTGCACTGACCTCAAATTATTTGTCAGTAAAAAAAATAAAAAATAAAATTTAGTTGGGTTAACATAAGATTATTAGTTTTACTTGAGAACTACTCTGTAACAAAACTTTTTAAGTTGTGCCAACTGAACATGTTTTGTCTGCAGAACTAGAATGCCTGAAGTTGAGTGAAATAAAAACATAATCCTTATTTCCATATTTTTAATAAATTTTTCACCTTTAATTGATAGGACAATAAAGAGTATAGACTGAAAAGTGTAAGGAGAGGAGGCATCGGCATACAACCTTTAGGCAGGAATCAAACTCGGGTCACTGTGAACAACTATGAGAACCACAAGATTTTATATAGCAATTTTGAGGGGGAAAATGCTTCGCAAAATCACTCAGGACTCCTCGCACCCAGCACACTACCTGTTTGAACTATTACTAGCTGGTTGGCGCTTTAAAGCAATGAGTACAAAAACAGCCAGACACAGGATAAGTTTCTTTCCTCGGGCTATCTACTGTATGAACAGTTAAATATTCCCCAACTGTGCAATAATAATGTGCAATACTTTCGCACTTGTACACAGCACCTTATATCAATATACAATGCAATACTTTCTCCATTCGCATTTGTACACAGCACCGTATAACCTGTATATTTATAACAAATCTGTACATACAATTCAACATCTAGATTTCTTGATTAACTGCATATCTGTTTTCATATTTATGGACCTTTATGTACACTGGAAGCTTCTAGCCAAAACATATTCCCTGAGTGTGTGAAGCACACTTGGCAATAAAACTGATTCTGAGTCTGATTTGTAATCTCAGCAAATTGGGGAATAGTTTGAAAGCAATTTAACTTGCAAATTTGAGAAGTTAATTCATTTTTAAGGGGGGAGGGGTTGCATTTAAACTCAAATACGCTCAGAATTAGGACTTATTTTCTTCACAAGTTGAAGTGTGAAATAGTAACCCAGTACTTGGAAACACCCATACACACTCACATTCACACAACGGCCAGTTTCATAGACTACGGCCTGTTTAGTTTATTCAATTTAACTATAGTGCATACTGTATGTTTGTATGCTCCGCACAAAAATGCCAACAGCCAGGACTCGAATCATTGATCTTGTTGCTGTGAGGCGACAGTGCTAACCATTGAGCCACCATGTCACCCAATTCTTTTTGTTTGATTTTATATATATATATATATATATATATATATATATATATATATATATATATATATATATATATATATATATATATAGTATTTTAATTCATTTCTAATGTTCATTAATATATTTATATGAACTAGATTTTATAAACTTTATTTAAGCTTTTTAATTATTTTTTTTAAAGTTTTAGTTTAACACTAGTTTTTAGTTTTGTATTTGTTCTACAATGCGTACAGTGGGCCAGAAAGATCAAATTCAGCTTATTTTTCTTTATACCTATGTATTTTTTGCTTTTTTAGCTTTAAAAAAAAAAAAAAAAAAAGACACTTTTCATTGACAGCGTCTCCTCTGTGACACAACTTACAAATGTACAATTTGATGCCAGAGAGTCTAAGAGCATCAACTACACATAATGCACTGTAACCATACCCCTGTGTTACGTGTGTGTGTGTGTCTGTGACATTAATAGCTCAACGGCTGATATATCTGGCTCTCTTTCCATCACACTGTGTGTCGTCGCACCACCTGATTCCTCTTCGGTGTAGTTCAAGATCCCCTACCCCACCCAGCTCATCCAGCGAGCTGACAAATTCTTCTATGGTATCCTTGGGTGTGTGTGTACTTTGGCAAGAGGGATCCCTTGTGACTGTTTCTTGAGTCCAGTACTCACAGAATGTGCCAAGGGTTTGCCCTGCCTCGGGGGCATGAGGTGACCCCATAACATCTCACACACGCATAAAGGCAACAGCTTTAAATTACCAACACACTCTTCTCATAGTCGTCTTACTTTTCAAGGCACACACTGCGTTTTGTATTAAATAATGAGAAGGGTGTTTTTCAAAAGGCAAAGCTTTCTTGATATATTCTTTTAATAAACTGATCAATAAAACTGGTTAGACACACACTTTAAATGTGTGTTGTGCATTTATATGGTACATATTATTTAAACAAAAAATACTATTTTAATTCAATAATAAAACTGTACACTGTTAAAAGCAATTAGTTGACTTAACTTAAAAAAGAGATCAGCCAATCACATGGCAGCAACTATACATTTAGCCATGTAGACATGGTTTAGCCGATCTGCTGCAGTTCAAACCGAGCATCCGAATGGGGAAGAAAGGTGATTTAAGTAACTTTGAATGTGGCATGGTTGTTGGTGCCAGACGGGCTTGTCTAAGTATTTCAGAAACTGCTGATCTACTGGGATTTTTACGCACAACCATCTCTAGGGTTTTCAGGGAAAAAGAGAAAATATCCAGTAATAGACTGTTCTGTGGGCGCAAATGCCTTGTTGATGCTGAAGGTCAGAGGAGAATGGCCAGACTAGTTTGAGCTGATTGAAAGGCAACAGTAACTCAAATAACAACTCGTTACAACCGAGGTATGTAGATGAGCATCTCTGAAAGCACAACATGTCGAACCTTGAGGTGGATGGGCTACAGCAGCAGAAGGCCACACCAGGTGCCAGTCCTATCAGCTAAGAATAGGAAACTGAGGCTACAATTCACACAGGCTCACCAAAATTGGGCAGAGGAAAATTTGAAAAAATATTTTCTTGTCTGATGAGTCTTGATTTCTGCTGCAACATTTGGATGGTAGGGTCTGAATTTGGCATCAACAACATGAAAGCATGGATCCATCCTGCCTTGTATTAATGGTACAGGCTGCTGCTGGTGGTGTAATGGTGTGGGGGATATTTTCTTTATTTTATTAGTACCAATTGAGCATTATGTCAACTCCACAGCCTACCTGAGTATTGTTGCTGACCATGTCCATCCCTTTATGACCATAGTGTAACCATCTTCTGTTGGCTACTTCCAGCTGGAACACGTCATCTCATAAAGCCAGAATCATCTCAGACTGGTTTCTTTAACATGACAATGAGCTCACTGTACTCAAATGGCCTCCACAATCATCAGATCTCAATCCAATAGAGCACCTTTGAGATGTGGTTGAACGGTAAATTTGCATCATAGATGTGCATGCATCAACTGCGGGATGCTATCAGGTCAATATGGACCAAAATCTCTGAGGAATATTTCCAGTAACTTGTTAAATCTATGCCACAAAAAATTAATGTAGTTCTGAAGGCAAAAGCGGGTTCAAGCAGTGCTAGAAAGGTGTACCTAATAAAGTGGCCAGTGAGTGTATGTGCATAATTATAGTTATCAGTTAAGTCAGTGAGTTTACTGACTTTTTTTAAGTAAAATCTACATGTTGCTTTTAAGGCAACAGGTTTACTTACTTTTATAAAGTAAAGTAATTAATCACATTTAACAGTGTGCTTACTAAATGATAATATCCCTTATTACATCTATAAAATAACCCCATTACAATTGTATCAATGTTTCTATTTAGTTATTTCTGCATTTTGCTTTTAAGTTGATTCCATACAGCGAATAATTCTCTTCTCTGCCTTTATGGAAAGGAAAAAAAAACATTTGAAAATAGCTACACAATGTGACACTGTCATCTGAGAAATCCTGCATTTTGTTTAACCTTTTCTGCAGTTTGCTTTAATATAATGCATGAAACATAAGGTGTTCGTGTAAAGAAAGGTACATTCAGAATCGCTGCACACTTGAGAGAACATAGGAGAACAGGGTTAAAAGTTATCTGTGAGGTTTACATTTCAGAATCTTCCTCGAAAATCTTCATTATAAAATACCCTCCTTTTTTCATCTACTTACTAATCAGAAGGAAAAGGCCATCTTATACACAACCACGCCAGCCGCATGAAAGCACTATGTTTACATGGACGTGCGTTTAATTTGCATGTGTGTCTGAGTTACGCAACATGACACAAGTGTTCCGTCATGAGGTGGCGGTTTTTGTGGACGCTCCCGAAAAACACTGCGGCCCATTGCTTGGGGATGTTTTTCACATCCAAGTTCATGGCGAGTTCAGCTCCCGGGAGAGGTGTGTGAGTGTGTAAGAGGGGTCTCTTTTCCCCAGACATCGGTGAAACGTATCACTAACACTGGTGTAATGCTGGCCAAACTCTTCCCCGGGTTTTATTTTTAACTCCGCCGCTGAGACAAAGAGTCCAGTCAGTGCTGCCTCTGAGAACCAGGCCACAGGAGCCCGACCAAGTCTGGCTGCGTCACACGCTACTGGTGTGTGTGTGTGTATGTGTGTGTCCTGCGCCAAAGCGGAGGAGTGGAAAGAGAGAGAGAGAGGCCTGGCGTGGAGTCATCGCGGTGGTGAGAGCATCAGGGGCAGTGGGCCATCCGCATGATGTCAGAGGAGGAGGAAGTGGTTTAAGTTGTGTGATATAAGAGGGGGGAGACCTGCTCACCAAACACAAACCATGCAAATTTACAATTTTTTTTTGCCCCTTTTTGAGGGTCCCATCTTTTTGGGATGGAACAAAAGCACAGTAGTTGTAGTCTTCTTCTTTCGTAGATCTTGTTATTATGAAATCCACTAGTTCAAACTGGCAGATACAAGTCATGCATAACCATTAGGGATGTAACGGTATCAGAATTTCACGGTACGGTAATACCTCGGTATGAATGTCACGGTACGGTATTTATTGAATCATTTACAGGGAAAAAAAAACTTTTGAAAATACTGCAAAAAAGTGCCACAAGTGTCAATGACATACAAATTAGCCATCTATCTGTTAGCTTTGAAACAGGAACTTCAATTTTAATAACAAAAAATTATTAAACCATGTAAAAAAATAAAGTTTCAATTTAGTATTGTTGAAAACTCATCACATTTAACATTTAATCACTCACTTAGATAGAGATGGGTTTAAAGAAAAATTATCATATAATTATAATCTGGTAAAAGCTGGTATCTCTGGGTATTTACAATGTCTCCTGCAACAGAAAAAACCCCTCTCATTTGGGACTGAGGATTCTGGGACAAGAGAGATATGACTTGGCCCATGTTGACAGCAGTGGGGTAACGTTGTGCATTGTCTTTCCCTTACTTGAGAAGACAAACCATGAGTGAGATAGAGATCTCTTTGCGGTACAAGTCAATGTCTGCATCAATCTGAACAGTGTGCTGTGTTTCTGCAGTCCCATGACTGTTATTAGTCGTATTCCCCAACTTGCAGGCACGTGCACATAGGGCTCAACCTGTGCAGTGCACATGCCCTTTTAAGTCTTGGATAGAAAATGCCCTTCCAAAACGATCAAAAGTGCCCCCGCGACGCGACACAACCTCCGTCCAGTCCAGCCCTTCAGTAGGCGCGCGATAACACCTCTCTTGAGTATGCGCGCTCAACCCCCCCTCGGCGCTTTACAATACGCGCGCCACAACACAGCTGATCAGAACGCGCGCGACAGCACCGCTATTTAGCACGCGCGCGGCGACAACACCCGCTTTAGGTTCGATCATTTCCATCTTTTTTTCATCTCCGCTACTAGCAGCACACTCCATTTCCGCATTACTGGATCTGTAGCGACAACAGACCGCAAAGGATTATGGCCACGCCGGGGCTGATGGGAAATGTAGTTTCAGCTACCTCCCGTTCGCTTCATTCGCCTGAGCAAATTTTCTCAGAAGACCTATAGTTTTACAGAGTCATGCGACTTCGGTAATATCGAAAAAATTTAATATTGCGGTATGACGGTATTTACAATACCGTTACATCCCTAATAACCATACATACAAACCATATAACTTTAGACTTTTTTGACCCCCTTTTGTGGGTCCCATCTGGTTTAAGATGGAATAAGATCCCTGTCTTCCTCCTCTTATTGCATATATCTCAATATTACGTAATCCACCAGATCCATCAAGCAGATCCAACAACACAAATGCATCCAATTGTGTGACATAGGAGGGGGCACAAACCATACAACTTTATACTTTT
The DNA here is from genome assembly GCF_052040795.2 of Danio rerio. NCBI lineage: Eukaryota > Metazoa > Chordata > Actinopteri > Cypriniformes > Danionidae > Danio > Danio rerio. The sequence continues at coordinate 31,608,937 of NC_141036.1, read as the reverse complement.
TTGACCCCCTTTTGAGGGTCCCACCTTGTTTAGCATGGAACAAGATCACTGTTTTCTTCTTGTGTATATCTTAATATTATGTAACCCACCAGATCCTACAGGTGGATCAAAAAACACAAATACGTCAAAGTATTTTTTTGAGTTGTGTGTTATAGGAGAGGGGGGCACAGACCACATTACTTCAGACTTTTTTTTACCCCCTTTTGAGGGTCCCGTCTTGTTTAAGATGGAACAAAATTCCACTGTCTTCTTCCTCTTCTTGTGTAAATCTCAATATTATGTAACCCACCAGATCCTACAAGTAGATCCAAAAACAAATATGTCAAGGTATTTATTGAATACTGTGATATAGGAGAGTGGGGCACAAACTATACAACTTTATACTTTTTGACTCCTTTTGAGGGTCCCGTCTTGTTTAAGATGGAACAAGGTTCCACTGTCCTCTTCCTTTTCTTGCGTAAATCTCGTTATTACGTAACCCACCAGATCCAACAAGTAGATCAAAAAACACAAATACGTCAAGGTATTTATCGAGTTGTGTGATATAGGAGAGTGGGGCACAAACTATACAACTTTACACATTTTGACCCCCTTTTGAGGGTCCCGTCTTGTTTAGGATGAAACAAGATTCCACTGTCTTCTTTCTCTTCATGGGTATATCTCATTATTATGTAATCCACCAGATCCTACAAGTAGATCCAAAAAAAAAAAATATATATGTTGGTATTTATTAAGTTGTGTGAAATAGGAAAGCGGGGGCACAAACTGTACAACTTTACACTTTTTGGCCCCTTTTTGAGGGTCCTATCTTGTTTAGGGTGAAACAAGATCCCTGTTTTCTTCTTCTTTTACTTGCGTATATCTCAATATTACATAACCAACCAGATCCAACAAGTAGATCCAAAAACACAAATACATCCAGGTTTCATTTGCTGAACCCCATAATCCCCTCTGGTAAGCGTTTCCCTCTGCCAGCTTACGCCCTCACTCTTTCTTTCCTTTCCTTTCTTCAGTTTTTTTCCCTCTCTTTTCTACTTTTTTCCACCTCACAGTGACGCACTCCTCACATAATGAAACTGTTAAACAAGGGGACAGGCTCTCTCTCTCTCTCTCTTTCTCTTGCAGGGTGAGTAAAACGATAGTGCTGCTCTGTATTTGTGGCTGGCTGCATTCTGAGGGAGGCTATTTTTAGGCTTGGCGGAGCTATTTGGAGGCGCTACTTGTGTCATCAGCACCATGCCACGCGCTTGCCATCATATGGGCAGTATTTTTACACTGGGAGAGAACACTCGTACACACTTGCACAAACTCTGATGCTCGGGTTCAGAAGTGAACATGTACAAGTCAACAAGCACATCAGGCACCTGAGGCAGAGGGCATAGGAAGTGGGACCTGTGTTGGCTCCACCCTTTTGGACCATATTATTTATTAAATGCACAAGTTGAGTGTGTGAAACTTCCTGCTTTCCAGCCACTACTGAATAAATGCTTAAGGAATTAAGTACATTTAAGCCACGTTGCGATTACTGTAATTTCTATGATTTCAACTTACAAAAAGAGTTTACATCTTGAAAATTTAACTTTTAATCTGGGAATTTTTAGAAGCTACAAGTTTTATTATTATCTGTCTGCATAAATTGAACTTGTTTTTATGAATAGTGGAATTTTGCGAATTTAGTAGAAAAACTGCATTGCCAATGATGATAAACAAAAAAAATTCCACCAGTCAGAGAGTATCAGAGAGAAAACTGCTCCAGGATGTCTTTAACTAAATTATATAGATGAGACTTCACTCATTGATTTTTCTTCAGGTTAGTCCCTTATCTGTCAGGGGTTGTCACAGCGGAATGAACCACCAACTATTCCAGCATATGTTTTACAAAGCAGATGCCCTTTCAATCACAACCCAGTACTGGAAAACACCCATGCACTCTCACATTCACACACACAAACACTTATACACAACAGCCAGTTTTGTTTATCCAATATACTTACACGGCATGTCTTTGGAGCACCCAAAGGAAACCCACACTCAATTCAATTCTTTATTTGTAAAGCGCTTTTACAATTACAATGTAGATTGAGTCAATGCAGCTTCACATAGAAGATTATAGTGTATTGAAACAGTGTAGTTCAGTTTTCAGTGTTTAAGTTCAGTTCAGTTTAGATTAGCTCAGTTCAGTTCTATGTGTTTTAATATTCACTGCTGGGAGTCCAAACACTGAAGAGTAATCCATGAATGCGCAGCTCTACAAGTCCCGAATTATGCAAGCAAGTGGTAACAGTGACGAGGAAAAGAACTTTACCAATGAGCGAAAGTGAAGGAAAAAAAAATTACTCGGGAGAGGTCTGTCTCAGTTAGCACAACCATTTCTCATATGGCAAAATGTCCTGTGGAGAGCTCCAGTCTAGGCACCAAAGGCTGGAGAACACAGGAAGTCAACGAAGACCCGGCGGTCCCTGGAATCTCACAGGAATCAGTCTCAGTGCTAAAAAGATTTTGAACTGCGAGAGTGTGTCTGAGCCTTGGACATTATCAGGAAGACTATTCCAGAGTTTAGGAGCCATAAATGAGAAGGCTCGACCTCCTTTACTTGACTTTGCTATTCTAGTTACTACCAGAAGCCCTGAAATTTCAGTTCTTAAAGAGCAGGTTGGACTGCAGCAAGACAGAATGTTGGTTAGATAAACAGGAGCTAAATTATTTAAAACTTTATAGTTAAGTCAATATGAAACTTAACAGGCAACCAGTGTAAGGAGGATAAAATTGGGGTGATATGACACGGGGAGAACATGCAAACTCCACACAGAAACGCCAACTGGCTCAGCCAGGACTAGAACTAGCGACCTTCTTGCTGTGAGATGACAGAGATAACCACTGAGCCAAAGTGCCACTCCATGAGACTTCATACACTTTACATATCAACAAAAAAATCAGGGCTTCATGATTCTACTTTATAGTTGAATAATGAATTTTAACTGCAATGAATACTGCTATGAATTTAGTCGTTGCTTATGTTAAACACATTTATTCATTCATTCTTCATACCTTCATTCATACAATCATGCTAATATATATATATATATATATATATATATATATATATATATATATATATATATATATATATATATGTATATGTATGTATGTAAATACATACATACTTCAAGGAAGACTTGAAAAAAATATGGGAATATAACAATGTGCTATTAGAAAGTGCAGTAAAATTTAAAACTAACCAGTGTGTTAAGGATAAGGATTATATATATATTAATCATATAATAGTAAATAGCAATGCAATGTGCCAACATGTTTGATCTCAGTTTGGGCTCCCTAATTTTAGACCTGTGAAATCAAGGAATAACAATTTTAAATCATTTGTTTTGCCAGTTAATCAGGTTTACAACTGGCTTTATTGGCTCAGTGATTTATTACAAATATTTTATTAGCTTACAGAGATTGCAGAGTGATACATAACATATAGAAAGTATGAAGTAATCCTAACAGTAGGTTAGTAGCGTCTTCCCTACATAGTACCAGAAGCCTTGGCTGTTAAAGTAACAAGTGACTTAATTTTTTTTACATTAAATGAGGTGGATATGTTCTACTACCATCTGCTCTACCACTTATTTTTTTGTCTTAAGATATATATTATATTATATTATATTATATTATATTATATTATATTATATTATATTATATTATATTATATTATATTATATTATATTATATTAATGTGGCTGCACGGTGGCGCAGTGGATAGCACGTTTGCCTCACAGTAAAAAAGTCGCTGATTCGAGCCTCGGCTGGGTCAGTTGGCATTTCTGTGGAGTTTGCATGTTCTCCATGTGTTGGTGTGGGTTTCTTACGGGTGCTCCAGGTTTCCCCCTCAAGGGCATCCGCTGTGTAAAACATATGCTGGATAAGCTGACAGTTCATTCCACTGTGGCGACCCCAGATTAATAAAGGGACTAAGCTGAAAAGAATATGAATGAATTAATTAAATTATTAGCTTAACTTAGTAGATACAGTATAAAGATCTAAAAACAATATTAATATAATATAATTTAGAAAAATCCTGCTTATATGTTGTAATTGCTTTTACAACACTGAAAACAGCTAAGCCTTGTCAGCCCTAATTCTAAAGAACTAGGGCTTTCATAAATTCAACTTACATGTGGTGAGCCTGTATGTATCGTGTAACAGAATATGTCTGTATTACAGGAGTCGTGTGTTGTAGGAGACAACCAAACATGAAAAGTACATTTGAGAGGATTTGTTAAGACAAAGAATCTCAGATTCTGATCCATTATAGATGAGAACATTGCCAGAGCAATGAGCAAAACAATATCCACCACCACACGACTCCAAGACTATCACCGTTTCTCACCTCTGTTTTTGTCTGTCTCACTCTCTCTTTTTCTCACACAATTATACTGTATGTACTATAAATGCCCATGGGAAAACACAGCTGTGACACAGTGCGTAAATACATTACAAGAACTAGCACTTTTTGCTTCAATAGCATCCAGGCTGCTATAATAAATGTAAACTTTGCAATAGGTCATTAAATATTTTAAAAGATATCAGAACAATAATCTGAAAATCTGCAGCATTCTTTTTTTGTTAATTGCTTAGGGTTAACAAGAAGATCAAAAACTACATTCGAATTCTAAAAGCTTTATCCAGAAATGAACATGCTGTACGGCTAACATGGCTAAAATTAGCATTTTCTGATAGTATACACAGAGATCAAAGATGATTCATGTCAGGAGAGAATTTAACTTGATACAGTTTTATTCATGAATGATTTTTAAAAGGAGATATACCCCCAACCCCAGCCTACCACTTATCGGTATATGAGCAAATCTTACCAAAATGGAGGAATAAGATTATAGGAATTTGCCATAAAATTAAAAAGTTGAATGAGTTGGTCATAATCTAGTGTTGACGGTGAAGCAACAGCTTAGAAAGAATCTTGCTGAGCAAGTTAGTTCAGCCGTTGACATGTTTAGAGCTTTTAACCTGGATAATAGCAGCTAGTTTATTGTTAGACATTTGAAGATAATTTGCATTGGCCAAATAATTTACGTCCAATGCTTTTATTAGAAACCTGTGACCATCCAGTATATGAAGCATCCAACATTTCATTGATCACTCACTTTTGTTATTTTCTATATTGCTCTTTAAATACAAATGCATTAGAATGATGCAGAAAAATGAGCAATTGTAAACAAGCAGCAACTTTAGAGATATGACGTTCTACCTTTCCCTCGAAAACCCCACACAAAAAAAGCTGTCACAGATAGTAAAATGAACAGATGGAGATACATGGACACACCAACATTGTTGAGCCCTGTACAGTTGGTAGGATTCTTGTTATACAAGTCTTTCACGACTTGTCTAAAGTAGAAGCTTCTTTATGTAATGAGACATTACCTTGGCAAACACTTCATGTGGCTGAATAACTTGACTTTTTCCTATTTCAGCACTCTCTGCCCCTGCAGTGATGTAAATGTGTGGCTCTGTAGGACTTGAGTATTGAATTAAATCAGACTTTACACCGTTTTCTGCCCTTTAGACGCAGAAACCCACTGACCTGCTCGCTGTGTTCAGAACATTAAAGCATATGGAGAAATCTTCTCTTTCATTCAAAAGTCATGTTTTAGTGTTTGAATTTTAGTGTATATATGGTTTTTGTGTTTGATGTATGGTGTGCATATGCCTACAGGTACACTCACTCATACAAATTTATAGATTTGTGCATATATATTCACTTGATTCAAAAGTATGCAATTTTATTATTTTATTCATTCAGTCTTTTTTGTTTCAGACAACTATATGTATACCACTGTGGGATGGCTCCCTTCAGCACTTTCCCTTCTGGTGGTGAGCCCCACGTCACCTGCTCCTCCCCATGCTGGGAGACGGCAGCAAGCAGATCCTTTCCTCTCCAGTCTCAGGCCGCCCCGACACTCTGGGCAGACGAACGGGTTTCTCCCCCACTCGGGTTAACTCCCGAACACTCGCCCCCCTCTCAGCGGCGAGGGCAACTGGACAACGTGTCCCTCCTTCTCCCGGGTTTCGGCAACACTGTAATAATGTTCACGGGCCTTTGGCCGCCGGGAAAAAGGAGGCGGAGTACAGACGCAGTTTTAAACTATTTATTTATAACATGAACGGCAGCTCCTCACGGAGACTGCCGTCAAACTGAAAGCAAAAGTAAAACAATATGCCCGGGCCCGGTCCTCTCTCGGCTTCCTCTGCAATCGTTCCTCTTCTTATAGTCCAGAGCTCATTCCGTGGGATTCGAGGCCGGTGCACACCACAGGTGCATCCACTTATGCGCTGCCTCATTCCGTTCCCATGGCTCTCGGCCACGCCCAGTCGCCACAACCAACAATATATGTAAAGAAAGTGTATTATGCCTTTTCTTTTAGAAAAAAAATTATATCAATTAGATTATTTCTATCATTCTGTCCCAGCTGTATGTAAACATAACAATTTTAAACAATTTCTTGGTTGGTTTTCGTTCAGAAGTCTAAAATCTGTTTCACTGTATTTTAGTGTACATTTTTTGTGTATTTGAAGTACTTTTTATTTATTTTGTTATTTTAATTAAAAGTTTTAGTTATTTTAACACTGCTGCAAATGATAATAACATCTAAAAGTGTACAAATTATGTTTCTTTAGCTGTAGTCATTATGTTTCTTTTACAGCCTGTGCTATCGACAAAACATAAGTATTTTACATTTAGGACAATCCTTTTAGTGGCTACTTCGCTAAGTTCAGTAGTATGAAAATTTACGATTTTAAAAAGGAGGCATGGCACCCAACCCTACCCCTAAACCCAACCATCATTGGGGGATAAGCAAATCATACTAAATTGTATGAATAAGATTGAACGAATTCATACAAATTTGCCACTAAATCAAAAAGTTACGAACTGTTGAGAGATTGTGTTGATCTTTTAGAATCCTGAAAGATCTGGTTTCTCTAAACTCCTCCTCTTTGAGTAGCTCTGATTGGTCTGCACATGTCAGAAACAAAACGTCCATTACCATATTTCAACTCAGAAAGCTTCCGCTGGACTTTCAAATAGAAAGAACAGAAAACACAAATGGTTTTTGGTTTTACTAGATAAAACTAAGCGTGATGCCTCATTCACACAAGAGCCTGTCACTCTAGGTGGTGACCTGCTGCAAATGCAGGTGTAGGTCTACAGCATGGAGAATACAACCGGCCTCTAAGCGAGCTAAGAGAGGATTATGTGAGCTCTACTAGTGGTCCTATTGGCTGTCGCTCAAGAAAATCACATCCTTTGCATAAAGTTGAAGAATTCTCAACTTAGTTGTCGATCAACACACCCACCTGGTCGCCAACGATCGCTGTTGCTTGTGTAAACAAAGGTCGCCAAAAGTAGCTCTGTTGAATTGAACATTCTCTTGTCGCTTTTCCCCTGCGAGTCGCTCGTAGTGTGAATGAGTCTTCAACCTTCGGTGTGTACAAAGGGATTTTGTTTCAGAGTCAAGAAAGCTTCTCAACATGTCAACAACACAGCTAGTGTTGATGAATGGGGTTAAGTGTGGTTTATTTATAAGCTAATTTAGAGAGGATCACATGCTTATGATTGACCACGGCTGGTACTGCATCAGCTAACACATGATCCACCAATCAGAATAAGAGACACTTCGTCTTGAAGAATCCCCCACTTCTACCCCTATAACTCCTTAGTTTTCCTAGATAGGGTGGCACTGCGGCCCAGTGGTTAGCACTGTTGCCTCACAGCAAAAATGTCACTGGTTCAAGTCCTTACCAGGCCAGTCGACATTTCTGTGCTGAGTTTACATGTTCTCCCCTTGCTCATGTGGGGTTCCCTGGTTTCCTCCCACAGTCCAAAGACGTGCAACAAGTTGACTAATACGATGTGGCACCACAGATGAACTCTTAGTCAGCCATATCTCTCTCTTAGCAATTCCTAAAAAGCAGGGGAGTTCTCGAGACCTACCTGAGCTCAAACTCCCCGCTCGTCCTTCAAACGGGAGGGAGACCCAGACTCGAGGATCTTCTGAGCTCATGGCTCTCTCACAGGACAGCATGCCAAACAAGCTTTATTATCATTCATCAGCTTAGTGTGAACTCTTGTGTTTGTGTAGCAACAAGCAAAGACCATAGGATACTGTAATTTAATTTCTTTTTTACAAACCTATAGTATTTTCATGCTGGATGTAATCCTGATTTCTTGACAGCTCTTTCAAACAGTTCAGTTTTCTGAGAGACAATAACTCCATTTATCATGCACTTACATTTTTAAAGGCCTTACCCATTCACAATGTTACACCCTAAACATCAGAAATAGTACACTTCAAACTCTGCTTACTTTTGGCAAAATGCATTCAAACCACATGTGAATTAGAGGTGTTTTGGTTTGGAATAGATTCTGTGGCTGAGATCATTTGTAATGACTGTCAAGAGAAAGCCTGAAAGCCAAGAAGAAGAAAAAAACAATGAGAAAACTCGCAGGCCAAAAAGGCTTCCTGTTGTCAGATGGACATCTGCCCAGACTGTGGTCTACAGGGCGTCACTGCAGCGGCCTAGTGAACGTGTGCTGTAAGTGAGCAAGTTGCTGTGATGCTGTGATGACGTGGTCCCTTCTGGTCTGAAGGAGGGTGTTGACGGACAAAAATCAAGTCGGAAGAGAGAACTGAAGGCAGATGCACGTCACGCAACTTTATTATTCAGCAGCTTTCTCAGCGCAGTCTACGTGCTGTGGTAAGCATGTGTGTACGTTTGTACGCACATGTCTGTTTGAGTGTTTATTTGTGAGGGACAGTCATATTTTTCCCATTTGTCTCCCGGGGACCTGAGACAGCTGCTGTAGGTGGAGCTTGATGGCCAGCACAGATGTGACCTCACAGCCCAGCGTCTTCTCTCTGACAAAGACGCAAACAGACACAGACACAGACACACACTACTGAGTTTCTGGCAGAGAGTGACTGCATTCCAACAGTCCCTGATGTGCCGTGTTCAGGATTTGTCTGGGTCGAGGGTCATGCGTCTGTGGGGGTGTGGTCAACTATGAACGTGACTGCGATGTCATTCAGTGTGGACGATGTACGTCGATGACATAAAGACGTACGGAACATGCGCAGCACTGCAACTTAACTCTCAGGAGTGCTGTGCAATGGGATTCTATGTAAATATGGGAGACTGTGTAACACACGCATAATATTTCTCTCCCACAGCTGGAAAGACACACAGTTACTCCTGGAACTAAATTTTGTTTAAAAAAATGTAAACTTTCCATGTGTGAAATACATGCATGTTCTTGTTTGAAGAGATTTTGTTGAATAGCTAGTATTACTACTGCCGGTTCTGTTCAGATAATCACTTCTGCGTCAGATTATGCATTTCTGACTAAATGCTAAATGCTAGATCACATGTTCCTTCTCAACTAATCATTGTTGGTTGTGTTTAAAGGTTTAAAGACACGCTTGAGTACATTTTTTGAGATTCAACAGATTTGTGTGTGTTGAGCATCAGTTAAGACAACGTTAGCACCTGTCAGCTTTAATTGTGGGGAAAACTGGATAATTTTGAGCTTTTGTCAACTAATTTCATCTTCCTGGTTTAAAATCATTTTTGGGGCACGATCAAAATCGGTGACGTATTGCGAATTTTCTTGTGGCGTTATGATGCCTCGGTTTCTCATTATAATTCATAGCGGAGTTTTCTTATCCTATGAGAAAACACTGCTTCTCAGTTATGCATGAGAGCACATGCTTTCCAAAAGCAAGGCAGACCTGGGTCGTAGGGCTGCACAATTCTGGCAAAAATGTGAATCATATTTTTTTTTGCTTCAAAACTGTAAATGTAAAATAAAGGTTAATATGATTAGCCTATTATTATTGTTAATTCTCAAACATATAGTAATACAATAATAATAATATTAGACCCATGTGTAGGTCTACTGTTGCTTAAAATTGTAAATTTTATATAGTCAACATGGTGGACTTGACCAGACTTTCAATATGTCCTGTCTGTTAATTTGAAGTATAATTATGGCATCAGAATATAACGTTTCATAATTATGAAGCTTATTTATTATGTTTAAGACATGTGCTTGTCATCTGTCATTGACGACAATATTAGACCATTTGTTTTCACTGGTAAAATTAGAATTTTGTCATTATCAGATTCCTTATTGCATTATAATCAACATTATATATAGGCTAGGGTTGTTATACTTATACACAGTAAACATTTATTTTCATGCACAACACTTTGTGTTCGCTATGAAAGAAAAAAACATATCAAATGCTTGTCGTAATCATAACTCTAAAATGCCATGTGATCATTTAAATGATGTGCGCACAGGTTTCACTTTCACTTCCGAGTGCGACTTATGGCTGCTGTCACTGTGATAAAACACATACACATGCAAAACAAACCTCCCGCTCGGCCCTCAAAGGATCGCTCTGTGCAACAAACTGAGTGTTATCTACAACATCATTACCTGTTATTCACAGCCTATGCAGGTTGTGTTCACTTAAGTAGGCGTCATTCTCAGTAGTAAACAAACAGCTGGCTGTCAGCTTACGAGTGATCTCGCGGCTACGATTACATCATTACATGAAGACAGAAATTACATTTTTGGGTGAATTATACGCTATAAATACAGTATGTGACACTTTTAACGCCATTTGAAGGTGTCAATGCTGCCGTGAAGACTTGTGCTTCTCTCCTGACCTTGAAAATATAATTGGCTGAATCGTAGAAAAGCTGAATTAAGGTCGTGTGTAGGGTTGAATCGAGTTCGTGATCGCAGCCCTATTGGATCGTATGTGTTTGTTTCCATGATCCATGGGGTATGTGTTTCCCCACGATACTGTCAGGGTTGGTACAGCAAAGCTGTTGGTTTGCTGCAAGCATTTTTGTCGGGTGAGCTGTACGAGAATTGGAGAATGGCAGACTTTGTCTTTTATCAGTTGAGTTTGTTACCATTCAGACACATCACATATATCCTGCTGTGTTCGCCCATGTTTAAAATCCTCCAGATTACCGGCAGGGTTAATGGTTGGAATAGACAGGGCAAGAGACCGGCTGCACTGCTATCCACTATGTCTGCATTCCGACCCAGGGATTGAGGAGAAGGGAAGTCCTCCTCATTTATAGTGTTTATATTATCTTTATAATGATAAAAACAAATTGTGGTTATGTTTATATGAAATTACGAATAACAAATGTAGCAGGGCATTAAATCATTTTGTGTACTTTAAAATCATGGGTCTTATGGTTTGTGTCTCATTTTGTGAGCCAACTAACAACAATTGCTTGCTCCCCTCTTTTTACCCTGCTCTGGCAGCCATGCCCACTCCTCTCTCTGCTCGTAGCACTCCACGCCCATCTTGGAGCATTTTTTTTTAATTCTGAGGGACACTTGAACCAAAAGAGGGTGGTTTCATGGTCCTTTAATGACGGGAATGATTTCATTAGGATGGTGGAACAGACAACTTTTTCATGGAAACAAGGGTGTAAACAAACAACCACTACCTAAGTGGCGTGTTTTGTACTGGCTACCTTGTAAAGCCCTAGCAGCAATGGAAACCGACTGTGTTATTGCCTCGCAATGGCTGTGTCTGTTCCTGTCAAGGTGTATGTTAACACACAAAATGGATAACAGACAACTAAAAGGAGAATGTGCATTTTGGACGGCATGAGAGGATTTATCTTTCTATACCTGCAGATGGCAGTCACCTCTGTTATAATTCCACAAAGGGAAACAAGAACTAGTGCTGTACACATACAAACTGCAAACTAAGCAGCATTTACTAACAATTTTCATTATATTACGCGCTCACCACAGAAAGATATGATTGTGTAAATTTCTATGATAATCTAATAACCATATCACAAATATTTAAATATTTTTAAAAAATGAGATTTCATTATAGGTTTTTGTTCCTCCGCTCTGATTTGTAGCTGAGCAGCCAATCAGTGCGCACTCTAACAACAGCCAACATTAATTCTACATGCTGATTAGGGCAAACACCCTCTGACGTGAGCTTGATGAGAGTCGTTGTGTGGAACACACCAAATAAATAGCCTGACAGATGCTCAATGACAACCCAGTGCTGCCCAGTGGCTGACCATCAGCTTGGTGTGTCCTGGACTTTATTAGAAAAAAAATATTAAAAACACATTGTTGCCATAGTTCCATTAACCTTTCCACCATTGCATAATTTTACTTAGTGGCACTAATACATCTCTCTTGTTTTGCTGTAGCAAAGAGTTTACAGTATTTGACGGAACTGGGGTTTGAAATCAACACCCACTAACCAGCTTAGTAGGGTGAAATTGACTGTGGTGTGGTTATACAAAACACTTTGAAACACTAATTCATACTCATTGATTAGATTCTATTGTGCACTGCTGTCTTGAAATTTCCAACTCGTCCTCATAAACAGAGTGTGCCAAAGACTTAAGCTCAAAGACTGAAAATGAGAAAAAAATATCATTGGATTGATGCGAAAGACCTTGTTTGGACATTTTAAACTTTAGGTAAGAACTCTTTTTATTTTAAAAGGATTGTTGTACGTTTTCTTAAGGTACTTTCATACAGCAGGACAAATTTTTGCAGGCAAAAAAGGACAGTTGCCATTAAAGCAATGATTTATGACACATTTTACACAGAATCCACTAGTGAACCTTTGTCAAAAATCTTTAAGGAATAGTAAATGTAGCCTCACTGCACACTCCAGTTTTAATCATGGCCAAACACATATTAGTGGAAACCCTGTGGAAACTTGTTGAGAACAAAAGTTTGCTTAATCCTTCATATCAAGTACACACACACATTACACATTCATCACCAAATTAAAGTGCTGTTGTGTCTAAAGTTACCGCCGCTGTATGATCTCCCCATATTTGTTTACTAAAATGTAACAGATACCGCAAATCAAGATAGCGAGGATATACCTGCTCTTCAGATAGTCTCACTGCTGTGCGGGTGTGCGTTCGCAGGGTTCATGCTCAATGGTGCAAAACTCAATTGTTGTCCCAGTCTGAGTGTGTGTGTGTTTGTGTGGTGTGCTGCCGTGCTCTTTCCATGTTATCCTGTATGTGATGCATATTTTATAGGTGGGGAGACCCCAGCGTGAGGTGACACGTTCCGGACGCATGCACTGATAAACCCAGGACAACCGCCAGCTTTCCACACGAGCATCAAACTAGAATCACACTTTACACACAATGGGTACGTTCATATTCACTTCAGAAATCTAATTATTTACGTTGTTCTGAACATGACAATATTGTGATTAACGTTTTTAGATGAGTTGTGGTTGGAATATTCCTTTCATCTTTTCATTTTACATGTTACAGTACCCTCTTGAAATTGCGGATTTACTTCAAATTTAATATGAAATTGAGGTAAAATATGAACAAATTAAACCATTGTGTTAAAGATGGATTATTAACCCTGTGGGTGTTTTTTTTTCTTAAATATTTTGGCAAATTTGGGTGGGAAAACACAGCAATTTTTTAGAGTGTGCATAGATTTAATAATGGCAAACATCAATAAATCCCCACATAATACCAATCGACTTTCACTTAAGAATTTTACATATAACCATAGAGTTCATTTTATTATATGATGTACCATTTTTGGGTATTAAATTTTTAATTTACGAAAGTTTCAGGTTAATTATTTGTCATATGTGATAACAGATACAACTTAAACTTAAAAGCATGCTCTTTGTTTGCCATCAAACTAGCAAACAAAGAGCATTCCCAGTAAGCATTTTTTGTTTTTAAAAGATGTCTAATAGACGTCTAAACATAGTCGTCTTTGCTTAAACAAGACTGAATTTGGGCTGCCAGTGAAAATCTAATAGACGTTTAAGAATAAGCCAAAACTATAGCCAACCAACAAACAGAAATGAATGACTACACAAAGTCTGTCTAATCTGTCTATTTAACGACTAGTCTAGTTTTGGCCTATTTTTAGATGTCTGTTAGATTTTACTGACAGCCCAAGTTTACCCTTGTTTTAGCCAAGCTGTCTATGTTTAGATGTCTAACAGATGCCTATTTATTACAAAATTGTTTGCTGGGTTACCATGTATGAATTCTGCCATAACAAACTGTGAAAAGATTGAAAATGACAGGAATGCTCCAAGTCTTAATTTGATTTGAGTTTAATTCAAGAATGACTTCAGCTAGATTAAGATAATCAAAAAATGTTTTCACATGGTAAATTCTCAATCCGATTATTGCCCGAATTATGTTAATATCAGAACAAAGTTGTCTATGTAAACATGCTGGAATTTCTGGTTCCTAAATTGGACTATAGTTTATGATAATATGTACTACTGCACATCTTAAGTAGTGTGTTGTTTGTGTGTTATGATGGCGAGCGAATGTGTAGCAACAGTCAAATAAGAGTAACATGTAATTTGTGTCTCCTAATGTTTCCAGTCAAGTCTTTTCCTGCCCAGAAGCTTTTGAGCAAGGGGGTCTTGGTGATATTCAGGACTGGCTACTACTATTGATGATGTAGTGCCTCTGCAGGCCTGAACATAATTAAATTAGATTCGAATTTATTCAATTAAGTCTTTCCAAGCAATTATAAAAATGTCTTGTGTAGTGGAACAAAGGTTTGGAGAGGAAGGCTTAAGGTGAGTGGACCTACAAATGTCTGACATGCTGTTTTGACATGTTAAATGGATAATGAAAATCCTGTCATCATGCCATCACCCTCATGCCTTTGCACTGTACAGAACACACATTCACAAAAACAATGGTTTCAAATGTTTTTCTAACAGTTTTTCCTGACAAACCAGCTTTTGGGCCATTTTATTTCAAATTCTGTAGCTCTCAAAGTTGCTTATTTAAGCATAAATATCTATAAAAATCTTAAAAGGGTACTTGAATGTTTATGAGTTTAGTTCAGAGATGTACTACACCATGCTCGCATGCCTTGTGGTTCAAAAATACTTTTTCCAAACTGAAACATTAACAAATGTCAAATTCATCTTTGTGAGCATAAAATGTAATAGTACCTAGTACTATCAGTGGGTTTATGCAGAAAGATTAGACCAAGCTCTGTTCTTCCATCACAGTCAGTTTTGTAATGGATTTATTTTTCCCTGATGGCACAACATATTCCAAGATGACAATGTTGTTCATCTTCTCAAATTGTGAAAGAGTGTTTCAAGGAGCATAAGACATTTTTATACATGGATTGGCGACCACAGATTCCAGACTTAACCCTATTGAGAATCTTTGGAATGTGTTGGTGAAGATTCTCCTTTCATCAACACAAAATCTTGGTTAAAAAAAGAATGCAAATGTGGACCAGAACAAATGTTGTGACATTGCAGAAGCACATTGAAATTATTCGACTTCAAATGCATGCAGTAATCAAAGCTAATTAATTATAACAATATTAGTGAATATTAGTGTGTGTTTTAAATTTAAATGAATTGAAAGTTAATGCCACTACTATATAAATTATGGCAAAAAACAGCTCGAAATGCATAAAAAATATGTTATGGTATGCTAGTGCAGATATTAGTGTATATTTATCAACACAGACTTATTGTGAAAACGCACACCCATATACATTTCTGGAGAACATGAAATATGTAGCCAGAGCTACAAATGGCTGTATTTCGTCTTTAAAAGGAACACTATGGGTGGCAGGACGCTACTGATGGCTTGTCTCTTTTCGAGCTACCAACTGACCACTTATCTTCATGTGGATGACTTTTCCGCTGTTACCAGTTTGCCCAGTCGCTCATCGCGTACAGTATGTCGGCGGACTTGAAACATAGAGAGTTGATCGCGATGATGAGGTTCAAGTCCTGTGAAGAACAGTTTCAGAAAGCAGGTAAAACAAAAACAAAATAAATAAAATAAAACAAACAAGTAAATAACAGGGTGAGAACGAAACTAGGTCCGAAAACGTTGTAAAAATCAGGTGGTCGTGAGGGCTTTTGTTTTTCTGAATTGCTTTTGAAAACACTGTTGGATTGGGTTTATGGAAGGGGGCGGGTGCTGGTCAGTCAGTACTTTTGAAAACACTATCAGTTCGGTTTAGGGAAGTGGGTGGGCGCTGGTAAGTCGGTGCTTTTTAAAACACTATTAGTTCGGTTGAGGGAAGTGGGTGGGCGCTGGTAAGTCGGTGCTTTTGAAAACACTGTCGATTGGGTTTAGGGAAAGGGTTGGGTGGGGTCTCGCTTGGTGGGACTGTCAGTCAGTGAGTTGACAGCAGCCTCTGGTGGATTTATTTGAGAACAGTAAGTGCGAATGGCACTTGTGAAAGAAATTTGAGATCTGAAAAAGCATACACAGCAGCCTCTAATGAATTCGTAAAAACAAAAACTGTAAAAAATGTACCTTCTGCGACATATTTTGAGCTCTCCATGAATGTATACAGGGGTACATATCCATAATGAGCCTGTGTTGATTTTTATTGTTATAGTTTTCTTTACAATTATGATTAATGTTGTGAAAGAGCCAGAATTGAAATGTTAAAATTAATTGATGACAATTTAAATTAGTACCACGGGAAGGATGCACATTAAACAACCTAGTTTGAATAAATGAAGGAACTGGTTAAAAGCTGAGTATGTGTTGATTGAGGCATTCAAGCAATTGTAGTCAATGTGGGAATAAATCAAACTGTTGTTTCGGAAGAGACGCTCATTATTCTGCTTTAGTTGAGGCCTTTTTTTGTTTTTGTCCACAGAGAAACAAATCACGAAACGTCTCTAACCTGAAAATATATTAATATATAATAATCTCCACTACAACCTGTTCTCTGAAAAATCTCAATTATGCATCAAGGCCCAAATCAGACACTCACACACATACGCCAGCTAAACACGCTCACTAGCATATTCCAAACCAAATATTATCAGCCGACTCTCCAATGAGCACATTCAGAAGAAACAAACACACACATTAGTTATTCAGCCCATTCTTCGCCCGCTCAAGGCCATCAATCTTTTACGAGAACAAATATCTGTGTTCTAAAACTGCGAGTTTGCATTTTTGCCGCCTGCATGAATCATTCAGTGATGTGCGCAGGGGTGGCTGGATGGGCGCTCGGTGTTACCCTCCTTTCTCTCGCCCCAAACCTCCACCTGCCTACAGCCAACACATCAAAGAAATCCACCTCACCTGACCGGCCGCACCTCTCGACTGAACGGGACCAGCAGCGCTTTATTTTAGCCCTGAAAACAACATTCTGTGCCTGAATTATAATGAGCCTAATTCAGAGATCAAGGTTAATTGCGTCAAATTACTTGTCCTTTGATTAGCAAGGCTCTGCCTGCTTTAGAGGTTAAAGCTGAGCAAAGTTTAATATTAGAAATTGTGAATATCAAAGGCTGTTTCATAAAACAGGAACACCCCCTGATCTAAAATTAAAACTTTGGAGTTAGCAGTGGATATAGAGTAGACTGACTTTATCTGTGCATTTGTATGGTTATTAATTTACTATCTGCGATGTACGTCAAGGTGATTAATCTCGATAAGGTGGAGATAGAACTTGACAAATCTCAGTGTCATATTGTATAACTTTTATTTATGAATGCATAATGATTTAAGTATAGTTCTTGGCATCGGTTGCAGAGTTTTGTTACCTTGATTTGAACTTTGATAAAACTGAACTGAGTGAAAGTGTAGTGGGACAAGTATGCCATATCATATCACAGATACATGGAATTGATTTTCCATTGTGTCCAGAGGTATGTTTATTGGGCAATAACATAAATTCTAATCTCCAGCATTACCATGCGATAAAGCTTACTGAATGTGGATGATAAAAGCTTAACAATGTACAGTATTGCTTTGAAATGAGAGGCAGATATTGATACACAATTAGCAACTGTGTACCATTGTTGAAAACGACATATTCTTTTAGGGAAAAGCATTAATTATTTTATAAAAACATGATTTATACATAAAATAAAATAGATTTTTTCTTGAGTTTATACCGTGGGTCTCAAACTCAACTCCTGGAGGATTTTACTGCAAATGTCACATCCATAATCCTGGAATTGCTCAAAATTGAATAAATTTACAAAACTGGAATTACACAACTTGCTAAATGACAAAAAGGCAACTTTATTCCATAACGTATGGTATTCAATGATCAAAATATGTTTTTTATGCAACTCAGTGCTCCACTTGTGCCTTGGTGTGATTTTCAGCATATAATTATCTTCCACCATATCTTAATCTTTAGATGAAGTTTTTGTAGATAATGATCTCATATAAATATATGTCTCTTTTATGACATCACAAATGGAAGGAATTAGTGACTTATTTTGGCAGCTTGGTTTTAGCAAATGCGTTTATTTTTATGAGGGGATTTTCAAGCAGTCTATGCGATTTGCATGTATTTTGGGTCGTTGTGTGGTAATATATCATTACCTGACTTTTAAACAATTGCTTTTATAAGGACACAATGGCATGCACTTTTTTTTTTTTTTTGTATAAAGGGCCAAAAACCAAATATCACTAAGAGCCATGGGCCGAAGTTATTTATATCAAACTCCGTTACTTTAAAGTTACCATGGGTCATTTCCATTGGCTTTTAACAATGACAATAAAGCAAACAAAGGGTTACAATAAATTTGAATTGACAATCTGGAAACCATCCCCATCACTCTCCCTCAGATGGGATGGCGGGCCAAATCAAAGGTTACTATGGGCCAACTTTGGCCCCTGAGCCCTAGTTTGAGGTTCTCTGCTCTAGAGCCTATTCCTCATGTCTGTTTCTAGTAATTATTTGTTTTCTATCCTATTAGTACAACTGACAGAAAGACCAATATAAAAATAAGAAGAAGAAGAAGAAAAAATTGGGATTATTGCTCATGGATTAAAAATATTTTATTTTATTTATGTTATGTTGGGATGTTTCTCGTTGCTTTGTAAAAAGTATATCAGAGCATTTAACAAATGAAATCTGATGTTGGGATGTCCCAAAAGGGTCTGTTTCTTTATTTATCAATACATCTGTATATTGCCTGGAATAGGGCTTTACTCAACTATAAAAGCCCTTTTATACTAAACCACTGTGTTAACTCTGTCTCACCTTATTATACGCTGCTTTTAAATGAACTCTCACTTGTAATTTAGACGTTAGTACTTAATGAAATCAAAAAAAGCCTGGAAGAAAGTCATAGACTGGCACAGTTATACCAAACACTTTAAAGTCCTGCCATACCAAAGCAATCCACTCTCATGATATACAATAGTCAACATTTAAAGTGCATTAAAAATGTAAGTATTTCATAATTAATAAATTAAAAAATTGTACATTAAATAGTTAATTTACCCAAAAATGAAAATTCTGTTTTTAATTACTCACCCTCATGTAGCTATGATCCTCTGGGATCTTCTTTGGAACACAAATTAAGATATTTTAGATAACCTCAGAGACCTCTCTCATCCTCCATAAACAGCAATGGGACAAAAGACATTGTCAAAACATTCCATGTTACTTTAGCAGTTCAACTAATGATGTGAAGCCTCAAGAACACTGTTGTACCCCCCCCAGCCAAATAGTAATAACTTTGTTTGGTAAAATCTTCTCTTCAGTGTCAGGTCAGGGTGTGCATATACTATGAGCAATATTGTCATTAAAGAATAGGTCTCAAACTCGATTCCTGGAGGGCCGCAGCTCTGCACAGTTTTCCTCCAACCTTAATCAATCACAGCTGATCCAACTAATCAAAGACTACTGGAGACTATTAAGCATGTGTAGGTTGGAGGTGGTTGAAGCTAAACTGTGCATAACTGTGGCCCTCCGGGAACTAAGTTTGAGACCATTGCTTTAGAGTCTGTAGTGCAACATGCAAGCATTGTATTATCTGTAGTTAACGCACACCCTGATCTGATGCAAAAGACAAAGTTTTTTGTTGTTGTTTTTACAGTTTTTTTGGTGCACAAAACAGTACTTGGAGCTTCGTATGAATACAGTTAACCCACTTAAATCACATGTAATGATTTTCACATAATTGTTTTGAATGTTTGAAAGCCTCAGGACCTTTTCTATCCCTGGAGGATGAGAGAGTTCTGGGATTTCATCTAAAACATCTTAATTTGTGTTCCAAAGATAAACTAAGATTGGAAAGACATGATGGTGAGTAATTAATAACAGATTAGACATTTTAGGTGAACTATCTCTTTAATAAATTAAACTTTGATGTAAGGTTTTGATCCACTTTAAATGATCACATGAAAAACTATTAGAAGTAATTTAGAAAATGAGTGTAAACACATGCATACCTGTGCAATAAATTCTCTTTTTCTTCACTAGAGAAGCAGGCAACTTTATTCACAGGCTTTTCTGAATAGCTGTGTACAGTTTATGTTGAAGATGTTTTTACAGTTGTTCTGCTGCACAAATTGAAGTCATACCTCTAGCGTCAATTTTGGAGCAGTTGTGTATTTAAAAATGTATGTTAACACACTAGTAAGTTTCTAAATAAAGACTACATGGATGATTGTTTACATACTTGATGAATAAGACAAGCGCTGTGGGTCCTTAGCTGGCAAATTGTTAAATGAAGAAACGGCAATGCAGCTTCTAAATTCACATTTGAAAAATATGACTATGATGGCATGTTTGAGTTCAAAAAAAAAAATAAAAAAGAGATATATACTTATATAGATTACTTTTGTTTATCAAGCCTGTATTCATTTGCTTTATATTAAAAAATGCAATAAAATATGTATATTTTGTAATATTACATTTAATTTTAATTATTATACTTCAATACACTTTAAAATATAATGTATAGAATCAGTTCTTCATTTGATTCCTAATTTTATCAAATAAAATTAGAACAAAGCATTCCTAAAAATTAGACAGTGAATGAATGAAAATGAATAGTATAAAGCCTCATCTATATTTATAAAAAACATTTTATTTCAGGTACAGCTCATATAAAGCAACCTGTTCTACCTCTCAGTACAATAAGTACACAGCATATGAAATATAGCATATGGGAAAAAGCTTTTGAGAATTTGTATCAAATTGAAAGCGATTGATTATCCCTTATGCACTGTTGGGGATGTTTTCATCCACTCTGGAGTGATTTTGAGTCTTAATTTGCCCATAACTTTTTCTGTGGAATGATTTTTGGTGACAAATCTTATTTTGACACATATTTTGAGAAAATTCCTTGAAATTTTAAAAATACTTAATGATACACTCAGGCAAAATGTATTACCCTTTTGTTATGTTAGGTATAAAAACATCCACTGAATTACACTGCTGTAGAAATGTATCAGATAAATATTTATTTACATTTTTTTCATTAATCTCTTAATCAACCTCAGTCCTGATCAAAACTACGAAATTACTTAGAAAATTACAGGATTTTAACTCTTTAATTGCTAAATTCATAAATGATGTCACTGATTTGCTGAAAAAAAAACACACAAAATGACAAATTTCCATTATAAAAAGTAATTGTGGACTTTAAAAAAAACACTCCTTTATTACTTTTTATATTGAAAATATGTCATATGTCATTGTGTTTCAGCGACAATCAGTGACATAATTTATGATCTTTTAAAGAGTAAAATGTTCTAACTATTTATAGTTTTGATCAGGACTGAGGTTGATTGACTAATTTATGCAAATATATGCCTTTTTACAGCAGTTTAATTCAGTGGGTTTTTCATCCCTAACATAACAAAATAGTAGTCAATTTGATGAGTGCACAAGGGTTAAAAAAATCTGTATTTTTTGGCTGAGCACTATTATTCTCATGAGAAATCATTCTTATTTGATGCTCATTTCTAATGCTTTCTGATGGCAATTCATAACTTTTTGATTTAGTGGCTAAGTCGTATCTCATTTTTACAATTTAGTTATATTCGCTCGTCTTTCAATGACAGTTGAGTTTATGGTTTGCAAAAATTTTACATTTTCATAGATATTAAGACTGACAAAACGTAAAATAGTAACATTTCCTCATGAGATTAGGCTGTCATTTCTCATTAACAGTGTTGATTTTTCCCGATTTATGAATAGAACAGATTTATTTTCCAACATTAAATGTCACTTTTGATCAACTTACTGCATCTTTGCTTAATAAAAGTAGTAATAATTCAAAGTAAAAGCACTTGGTGGTATAAATCGTTGGACTAGCACAATTCAGGACTGATGAAGCGATTGAGACGTTCATCCTACGAAACTTTAACTGAGACCATGTCTAACAACCTCGGCTACGCTCTGACTCTGCTGACTGTAGACGAATCAAACTGATTTTCCATAACAAACAAGATCAAAAATGTCTTTTCATCTGCGTAGATCAACTCAAGACACACCAGCTTTTTTTTTGACAGGAAATGATACAGGCTTAATAAGATGATGTACAAGAGGCATCATTGTGGAAAAAATATTCATTAATTTTCTTTTCAGCTTACTCCACACAAAAATGCCAACTGACCCAACTGGGGCTTTAACCTTCTTGCTGTGAGGCGATTGTGCTACCCACTGCGCCACGATGCTGCCCTGGAAAAAAATAATTCTCAGATTTATTTACAATTAAATAAAAACAATAAGACATAATTTGCCAGCGGTATGAATAATTTAGGGCTTGACTGTAGATATGTATACTCTCTGCCTGTTTCTTGGCCCAGAATTAAACAGAAGTGTTGGTGCTATAAAGGGAAACAGTGGACAGATTTATGTGGACGTAGTGATCAGCTTTCCAGAATGTGCAAAGAAAACAGACAAGGGATAATCGAGACGAGCGAGAGATGTACTGTCCTGCTCGGGACAAGGAGAAGGGAAGGACAGAGTGTGTGAGACGTGACAGTGACACCATGCCCTGTGATGCTGGCGGGATGACAGGGAAACACACATGCACACACATGCTGCATTAAGCCCCCAGAGAGAGACAGAGAGAAAAAAAGAGAGAGAGATAGTTTGTTCAGTTGAACCTTGGAAATGGTTTCCACAGTTTTCAATGTGGATTTTTGAACCATACCGTAAAAAATGTTGTCCCAACACAATTTGATTAAGTTAACTTAATTGTTTTTCCAAAATAAGTAACAGAACAATTAAGTTGTAGTCGATTCAGCTCATTTTAAATAAGTAATTTGAACAAACAGCACAAAAAATACAAATGAGTTCAGTTTAAGCAGCAGACTTGATTTTTAAGTAAGATGCAGACCTTACCTTGAAGGAAGAGGTTACTATGTCAGTAATGGTGGCCTAAGGTCGAGGTGAACACATATGACATGTGGTGTTCCACATGGTTTAATTCTGGCACCACTCTTTTTCAAACTTTATATGCTCCCACTGAGCCAAATAATGAGAAAGAACCAAACCTCCTACCACAGCTATTCTAATGACACTTAGATTTACTTAGCCTTATTGCCTAATGACTACAGCCCAATTGACACGCTCTGCCAACGCATTGATGAAATTAACAGTTGGATGTGCCAAAACTTTCTTCAGTTAAACAAAGAGAACGTTTAGGAACAGAGATGAGGTTCTCAAGGTGAATGCGTACCTTGCCTCTAAACAAACAACAAAAAATAAGGTCAAGAATCTTGGTGTGATTCTGGAGTCAGACCTGATTTTCAATATTCATGTTAAAGCAGCAAGTTAATCAGCATACTATCATCTCAGAATATTGCAAGAACCAGATGCTTTGTTTCAGTGAGAAAACTTGTTCATGCTTTTATCACCAGCAGGGGATTACTGTAATGAACTTCTCATTGGCCTTCCCAAAAAGACAGTTAGATACATTGTAGCTCATCCAGAAAGCTGCTGCCAGCATTCTGACCAGAACTAGAAAATCAGAGCACATCACATCTGTCCTCAGGTCTCTACACTGGCTCCCAGTTACATTCAGGATATATTTAAAAAATACACCTTTTCTATAAATCACTAAATGACATCAATACAGATATGCTCACTGAATACAAACCTAACTGATCACTGAGCTCTTTAGGGTCATACAAACTAGAAAACCCAAAAGTTCAGTCAAAGCAGGGTGAATCAGCTTTTAGCCACTACGCCCCCCGCTGCTGGAATCAGCTTCCAGAAATGATCAGATGTGCTCCAACATTAGGCTCATTCGAGACTGAAAACACATCTGTTTAGCTGTGTCTTTACTAAATGAGCACTGAGCTACGTCAGACAGATCGCACAATTGTGTCTTTCATTTCATTTTTATTCTTTTATGACCTGTTTTAACATATTTTAATCTGTTTTTATCATTTTTATTCCTTGTTGTTTTTATTTTCTTATACTTGTCTCTTTTAGTGAAGTTTATTCATAAACTAATTTCGAGAGGATCACGTGCTTATGATTTATCACGTCCAGTCTCGCATTTGCTAATCACTAATCTTCCAATCATATGAGCCCTAAGGCATCATAAATAGCCTCAGTTTTCAGTTCACTTTATCTTCGTTTGGAAGAAACCCACCCTCCTCCCCTATTCTCCTCCTTTACCTGCGATTGGGCGGCACGGCGGTCCAGTGGTTAGCACTGTGAACCACACAGCAAGAATACTGCCGGTCCTAGTTCGATAGGACCGGTGAGTGTTTCTGTGGGGAGTTTGTATGTCCTTCCCGTGTCCGCGTGGGTTTTCCCCGGGTTCTCCGGTTTCCTCCCACCATCCAAAGACATTCAACATACTTAACAATCAAGCTTGTCTAATTCCTTACGTTCCCTTAGCTACAGCGGCAGGGGAGTTCTGAGATCCACCGAGCTCGGGCTCCCTTCTTGCTCTGCCAACGGGAGGAAGCCCCGGGCTCGAGGAGCCCTTGAGCTCGGGGCTCTCTCCCGGGACAGCATGCCAAATAAGCTTTGTAAATCATCAGCTAAGTGTGAACTCTTGAATTCCTGTTTATTTAAAGCATTTTGAATTACATTGTATTTGAAATGTGCTATATAAATAAACTTGCTTTGCCTTACTTTAATTAAAAAGCATTTTTAGTGTTTTTTTTTTTGTGGTTAATATTTAATTAACATTATATTCATTTTATTTTATGTTATGTGCCTTCAGCAATTTCTTTTTGTGATTTCAGTATAAACTATCTCCATTTTAATGTTAAATTGATTGAAGATCAGATTCAAATTTTGATTACAGTTGAAGCTATTTTAGGTTCAAGTATTTTAACTAATAATTGCATATTTATTTTTATTTCAGCTGTATTTTATTTTCTGAAAATTAATAATAATTCATTGTAATAATAATTCCAATAATTAATTATAATTTATAATTAATATGTTTATTTTAGAGACCAATACCTTTTCTACAGAGAGAAAAAACCTGAACAAAGTATGCATGAATCAATCAAGTTGTAATATATTTACATTATATTATTAATGAAACAGGTTACTTGCTATTTCTTTGCAATCAATGATTATATTCTACACTTACTGACAAGTTTTTTGATTGTCTCTACAATTTCCTACAGTTTCGATCAGTTTACCTCAATTTGTTTATCAATCAGCACCAACATAAGTTCTGAATCAACACAAGTGTGACTAAATGACGAAACAGCTTTTAATAAAATCAAAATACATTCACAGTCGTGGTGACTCATGCTTCACCTGACCCATAGTACAGTACAACCCCAAATAACTCAAACGTGGCTGAAATGCACACTTGGTGATGTGTGTGTGTGTGTGTGTAGTCTTGTGAGATCTAATCCAGACCCTGGCAGAAGCATGTGTTACAACTGCTGAGGACTTTAGTGATTTATAGCATGAGCGTTTGTGTAATAGTGCTGAGTGTTTGTTGCACAGTCTTGCCTTTGGCCCTCTCTCAGCAGACGAGCCCCTCTCCCACGTCCCACCACCTGACCGGCCTCCTTCAGCACACTGATGCAGTAGTGGAAAAAAGCCCAGCCTAAAAATACACTGGCACACTCACACACCTCGCGGACGGGACAGAACATGGGTGAGAGGGGGGTTAATATTAGAAAGCACATACAGTAACATGATGAAGGGAGAGCGACCACTCGGCCTGCTCCATTTTAATCTGTGACTTGGGATCTCCTCGTGCCCCCCAACGTCACACCAACGTAGCGCATTCCTCAGCGGGTCACACGTTCAGACACACACACATTCCAGAGGCAGTCACACGCGCCGCATCATCACTGCCTCCTCAGCACTCGTTCAAGGCTATTTCTGACTGTCTGGATCTGGAAAGAGAAATTGAGAGATCAAGCCTGAAAGAAAGGTGGCAGGTATTCACTCTCCGCTGCCAACGGGATCACACTAGGCCAATGGTTCTTAATTCCAGTCCCACAAACCACTCCTCTGCAGTATGATGATATGTACAATGTACATCACCAAGTGTGCATTTCAGCCACGTTTGAGTTATTTGGGGTTGTACTGTACTATGGGTCAGGTGAAGCAGTCACCACGACTGTGAATGTATTTTGATTTTATTAAAAGCTGTTTCGTCATTTAGTCACACTTGTGTTGATTCAGAACTTATGGAGAAATTAAAATGGTCGTGCCCAACTGAGTCTGGTTCTCTCAAGGTTTTTTTTCTTCACTCCCATCAGGTGAAGTTTTTTTTCCCTCTCCGCTGTCGCCACTGCCTCGCATGGTTCAGGATTGGTAGAGCTGCGCATCGATGAATTTGCTCTTCAGTGTTTGAACTCTCAGTAATGATTAAATCACACTGAACTGAGCTAAACTGAACTGAACTGAACTTAAACACTAAAACCTGAACCACACTGTTCCAGTTACTATGACCATTTATGTGAAGCTGCTTTGACACAATCTACATTGTAAAAGCGCTATACAAATAAAGCTGAATTGAATTGAATTGAATACAATACCGGTCTAAAGTCTGGGCTCAGTAGGATTTTTAAATGTTTTAAAATAAGCTTCTCCTGCTCACCAAAGCTGCATTTATTTAATCAAAAATACAGTACAAATGGTAAATTTCTGAAATGTTATTGCACTATAAAATAACTGTTCAAAAGTAGTTCGTCATGTAATTTAATCATTTATTCCAGTGGTTTTAATGATGAATTTTCAACTTCATCACGCCAGTCTTCAGTCACCTGGGGCCTCATGTATCAACGCTGCGTACGCACAAAAACTTTGCGTACGCCAGGTTTCACGCTCAGAATCGCTCACGTTTGGATTTACTAACAATGAACTGAACGTGGGAATTTGCGCAGGTTCACGGCAGGTTTCTGGCAGGCGTACGCACATTTTTTGTGCGTGTCTGTTTTATTTCCATTGGCGACTCCTAGAGGCAGTTGTGTTAAATTCTTCTCTACAAAGTGTCTGATCCTTGCAATGGCGTCTGTATGAGACGGGTTCATATAGTAGGTATGTAAGATTTCCATACCATACAGTTGACCAGCTAAACATTAAAGCACAATTTGCAGCGGTCGCCTGTTTTCCCAATGTAATCTGAGCTATCTACTGCACGCACATTGCTATAAAGACACTATGCGAAGATAAATTTGCATGCGTGAATCAGAAACATTTCCATTCAATAAATGTGCAAATAAAATATGATGCACAAACTTATTGATGATTCCTACTTGTCTTTCTCGTGATAAATAGTGGGCAAAATCTGATATGTAGCGGGGAAAAAAAAGAAGAATAAATTCATCAGACACTGGATTCGAGCCGAGTTATGCTCGAGCGTGTCAGTACATGATCATATGCTTCTTATGAGGTGCGCCACTGAGACTGCGAAGGGTATTGCAACATTTTACAGATATAAACCACACTATTTCTTTTTTAAATGCACTCAGTGCGATGTTCAGACCCAACTGTGTTAACCGTATCAGCTAAACTCTCCCACTCTATTTTTTTTCTTTTGTTGTTAATTCCGCCGAACAAACTTGCAAATAACACCGCTTTTCTCCGGTCTACCTCCGAAAGCAGCACCTCCATTTCACATTCTGTTCAAAGTTTCTCTTTTTGCTTGCTTTTGCCATTGCTTTTTCGTTGGGTTTTTACATTAGCATAGTCATTAGCATATTCATACGGGGGAGGAGGCAGGGAGGGGTTTTGTGCTCGTGCATGTTGCGCTCAGTTTCACGTTCATTCAGATGTACAAAAGAATATGCGTGAGACTCGGCGTACGCAGTGTTTCATACATCTGAATTTTTTTCTGCGTACGCACATTTACAGCTTTGTGCGTACGCAATGTTTTAGTAAGATTTCCACGCAAGTCTTCGTACATGAGGCCCCTGGTCCTTCAGAAATCCCTCTAATATTTATTACTTTATTTTTTATTATTAATAATATTTATATTATTAATGGTAATTTAATAAATTAATGGTAATGAACAGAAAAATGTTCTACTGACACCGAAGTTTTGACTAGTAGTGTATATACCAGGTTTTTGTTCATTTTTTTAAGAAAATGATTCTGTTCATCAAGGTAGCATTTATTAAATGTAAAAAAAAAAGGTTTTATAAAAAATGTATATAACTGCTTTCTTATTTTATGTACTGTAGTCTCAAAAGAAATTATTACTCCAGTCATTTCTTCTTTTAGTAATACCCCAAACTTTTGACAGGTAGTGTTTTATTATGCAAATTATGCTCTATCATTTGTTTTGATTACGGTAATTGTTGTGTTTTTTGTGTATGTGTGTGTACACTGTAAAAGAGATCTGTTAATGAGCAGTTTTCCATGATTTGTGATTCATGTTATTATTTGTATTTTTTCCCCCATTTATTTGTGCTTTCAAATTGCATTATGGGACTGTGATCTTTCTTCCAACAACTTTTAGCATCGGCATTTTATTGTCATTTTTCATAGTTTAAAATGATATATTGTTTGGGTTGTTGTTGGTGTAGGCCTGCAGTATATTATGGTACAAAAACATTGTAATGAACTTCCAGTTCATTTTCTGCTATTTTACAGACTTATTTTTCCATATATGTCAAGTTGGCAGATGAGCTGCGTGGGTGCGTTATTTGTCCTAAGTTTTAACCAGTGGTGAAAAGTAACAAATTACAAATACTCAAATAATTTGTACTTATATAAATTATAATACTCAAATTACTGTACTTAAGTAATTTTACTCAGGAATTGTAATTTACTAAGTAGTTTTAAAGCTTTCACTCGACTACACTTTTAGTGTTGTATCGGTACTTTTACTACACTATTTTCATTCTACCTGCAGTCACTACTTTATTACTTCCTGTCTATGGGGATTACAATTAGTTCTATGATTCCTGTCCAATCAAATCGCACATTGAAAATAAATTGCATCATACTAAACTACATTAACACATGCAACAAAATGTTTGAAAGCATTAAAAGTATCCAAGAAGATTTTACTTTACATGCAATGACCCAAAGACTGCTTAGACTGAATATCACTGATAAGAAGATGAAGGATGTTTACTGTATGATGACCAAAATGGCCTTAAACAAGAACTTAATGCACTACAGAATGTTAAGTTTACTCACACATCTACAAATTATATGTAAACGCATCAACCTTTCCCAGCATAATACTATTCACTACTCTTGAGTACTTTTAAATGGCTACTTTTTACTTATACTTTGAATAATATTTACAACAGATACCCTACTTGCACTACATTTTTGGGCAATTAATAGTACTTTTACTTGAGTGTGATTTTTCAGTACTCTTTCCACTACTGGTTTTAACCCATCGTCTTATGTTTAACTTTGTGACAGAACCTGTTTAGAATGTTTTTATGAATTATTAATGGATAAAAGGATACACACTTATCCGGTATATATAATACTTTGTGCCACTATTTTTGAAAGCATTCGTTGTTCTGGAGAAATTTGGATATACTCACCTGCCGTGGAAGCTATACTAAGTGGCAGCCGTCCTTCTTTTGGGGCCTGCTGGTAGCCCTGCAGAAGTGATAGTGCTTACAGCCGCTCATCATTCAGTATGAAGGAAAGTGCTTCTTTCTAATGTTTGATCCTTGTTTGTGTTGATTGTATTATTTTTGTATATAAACTATTAATTTATTGAATTTGCAGAAAAAGTATTATACCGATTACGTGATATTATATATATATATATATATATATATATATATATATATATATATATATATATATATATATATATATATATACACAAATTATTGTATACTTCACCCATTTTAACTTTACAGGAACCTTCATTTACAGATTTGCAGCATCTTTACACACAGACAACACTTACTAGAGAGGTCTGAATTGAAATTCACATTTCACACACTAAAATACTCCCTTTATACAAGAATCATAGTGGAATATTCTGTGAAGTCCACTTCAATTGAATCGAATTACAATCGAATTAGAACAAACTTCTGAATTGTTGAGGGAAACGTACAAAAAGTAAAGTGCAGTGAGGCGTGAGGACTGATATTGAGAAACACTGCATTAGGCCAACTCACTGTCTGTCAGGCATCCCGAGTTACAAGGGTTCTAGATGATCGCTCGGGTTTGGTTTAAAGCTGCTTTGTGCCAGCTGACGTTTGGCTGCGTGCCACTGGGCAAAATGAAGATGTGATGACAAAGTTATCTCTTTACATCAGATGATGGTCTTCAGCTCATTGGCGATCAGTTGCTTGACTTCTGACGGTTCACCTGCGCTCTTGGTGGTTGGTTTCTTGCTTGGTAAGGATGTTGATCAAACCCAGCATTCATTGAACCGTTTTCTTTTTCACTAACTTCATTAAGTGTTGATTAGCATTGGCTATAAACTCTGCAGGGTAGATACCTCTGAAAAAAATTATATATACACTCTATCCGACAAAAGTCTTGTCGCTTAACTAAGATTTAGGAACAACAAATAATAACTTGACTTCTATTGATAATTTTTTATTAGAATAGCTTATATGAAAGGCAAAGGCCTCTAGATTACGTTTATTTTACCAAAATAAAATATGATCATGCCTTGATTATAAATTTTTTGATTTAATTGATTTAAATTATTTAATTAGGACAGTAAGGTCTGACCTTGCTTAGACTAAAATCTTGCCACTTAACAGAAATAATGTACAGTATTGAATATAAAGTCATGGTGCAGTGGAAAAAGAATTAATATTGTATATGACTCCCATGAGCTTGAAGGACTTTATCCATACATTTTGCAGTCTTGCAGGACTCCAAGAGTTCATCAAGATTCTTTGGCTTCATCTTCAATGCCTCCTCCTTCATACCTCAGACATGCTCAATTATGTTCATGTCTGGTGACTGGGATGGTCAATCCTGGAGCACCTTGACTGTTTTTTTCTTTCAGGAACTTTGATGTGAAGGTTGAAGTATGAGATGGAGCGCTATCCTGCTGAAGAATTTGCCTTCTTCTGTGGTTTGTAATGTAATGGGCAGCACAAATGTCTTGATACCTCAGGCTGTTGGCGTTGCCATCCACTCTGCAGATCTCTCGCACACCCCCATACTAAATGAATTCCAAACCATGAGTTTTCCTTCACCAAACTTAACTGATTGCTGTGAGAATCTTGGTTCCATGTAGGTTCCAATACGTCTTCTGCAGTATTTGTGATGACAGGGATGCAGTTCGACAAATGATTTATCAGAAAAATCTACCTTCTGCCTCTATTCTAAATGATTAACTAGAATCATTATTGTCAAGTTATTGTTTAAGTATATATGTTATAATCTCAATGTTTGTTTGTAGTAAGTTTCATCACACTATAGTTTTTTAAGCATACATTTGTTCTGCCTTTGAGCTTCCAGCATTGTGGACAACAGTATTTTAAGATTATTACAAGATCAAATTGGGAATGCACAGTATATCAGCGACCAAATCGATATGGATCAATAAATGCTATTTTTAAAATTATCGTAAACTAAATTAGGCCAAACCTTTAAGCCATATTATTTCTGCTTGTTGAACCACCTTACGTTCTTGCTGATTATTATTGTCACTTCTGTGACGCCAAACAAAGCGAAGATAAGATGTTGGCATTGTTGGAGTTTTTATAGTGGAAAAAGAGGACAGGAGACTTGGGATCTGCTACAGTTTCACCATCCTGAAATTTATAAAGATTATCCATGGAAAGTCACTGCCAAACAAACAGTGCTATTATCCACTACCAAAATCCAGCACAACAAACACTTGATAATACAAAAAAATATGAGAAAGTGCCAAGCAAAAGCCATCACATGGAAACGTATTAATTATTGGAATTTCGTTTGCTTTGTGAATTTATTGAACCACACTACTCCCTCAGTAGCTGACGCCACTTTTCTGACATTTCACTTATTGGACTTGGTGTCAGGCAATAGAATTTATTTATATAAATGAAAGTTGCCCATATAAATGAACAATGATTTAATACAGTTCATATGGCCACAGCCATATCACCCTGCAGCCAAAGACCGGTTACTCACTGAAGCTAAGCAGGGCTGAGCCTGGCCAATACCTGGATAGGAGACCACATGGGAAAACTAGGTTGCTGTTGGAAGTGGTGTTAGAGAGGATAGCAGAGGGCACTCAACCTGTCTGAGTGAGTCCTAATGCCCCAGTAAAACTGAAAGGGACACTATAATATCAGTGGGTGCTGTCTTTCCGATGAGACAGTAAACTAAGGTCCTGACTCTCTGTGGTCATTAAAAATCCCATGGCACTTCTAAAGACTAGGGGTTTAACCCCGGTGTCCTGGCCAAAGTCCCTCAATTGGCCCTTACAATCATCCCCATCCACCAAACTGGCCCTATCCAATCCACCTATAGCTGGTGTGTGGTGTCCTGTGGCTGTGTTCACGTCATCAAAGTGGATGCTGCACACTAGTGGTGTGCACCCCCTTATGTTTGTGAGGCGCTTTAGGTGTATGCCATACACGATAAATGCACTATTTGTTAATGTCTTTTGTTTTTGCAATCATGCTCAGAAAAATGTGTATCTAGTTTTATCAGTCTATATATCAGCCATCAGTCGCATTACGAGTTATCAGTTATCTGTTTTGACAAACATTTCCATATTGGTGTATTTCTAAGATGAATCTCTCTATTCAGGATTTTGGTGTAGATAAAAAAGGTAAGGTTGTTGAGGAGTATTACAACACATTGTAGGATTTCTTGTTTCCTTTTGGCATCTTTTAGAGTGTTTGGATCCAGTGTAGTAAAAATATGACCTGTATGAGTGTGTAATTATTAATTTAGCAAAATTCACCCTTAAAAGTTTTCAAGTTATTTTTTAAATAGTCCAGTTAGTTAAAAAAGACAAGAACTGATCCTTTTGAACCAGTGTGTGAATGAAGTGTGTGTGTCTCAAAGGACCTCAATAGCATTGGCCATAGTGTAAGATCGATAACGGCTGTCTCTCTTTTCCACGCTTTATCAACCATATGATCCATTAAAACCAGGCACTCTATACTAGAGCACTTCCCTACACACACACACACCGTGCCATCATGAAGTTGCTGCTCTTCTCCCGCCATTCCACACCAGTTGTCCGCTTTGACTCCCTGAGGAGAGCAGGCAATTCCAATACGCCTCAAAGTCATTGAGCCATACGCCCCAACTACACTGCCAGACAAACACACACACACAAATGGACAGAGACCGAGAGCGAAATACACCCAAACATCAGAGGCACACAGATCAAAGAGGCAGATTAATAATGGAGGGCAGCAATCAGCTTTAAACACTCATCTCAGTTCACTCTGAACCATAAATTGGTGAAGGTGTCAAAACCACAAACTGTGTGCCTTGAATATGGGCGATTCTTTCATTAGAGGATAGACTATTTCAACTTTGATCAATTACATTTTTTGATCTTGTTGTAAACTCATTTGTTTTTTTTTATTTTTATTCTCATTTCTATGGTGGCAAATGTTTTTATTATCATTATTATTGTTATTTTAGATTTGTCACTTACATTTTTATGTAATTTCGTTCTCAGTAAATTATAAAAAGTGCTTAAATTAGAGAAATTCTACTTCTAAAATTGTGGTTTGCTATTGGTTGATCTCATGTAGGGCTGCACGATATAAGAAAAAAATGTACATTACAATATTTCT
This sequence comes from Danio rerio, assembly GCF_052040795.2. Taxonomy (NCBI): domain Eukaryota; kingdom Metazoa; phylum Chordata; class Actinopteri; order Cypriniformes; family Danionidae; genus Danio; species Danio rerio. The sequence goes on along the minus strand of NC_141036.1, from coordinate 31,574,935 downwards.
TCTCTGCGATATAATTTGACAAGATGACTTAAAAAGCTCTATTTGCAAAGTCATTGCTTTTGTAGGAGAGTGAAATATAAATATATTTTATGTGATTTATTATATACATAAATAATCACAACTGAACAAATATTAAAGTGAAATAAACCATGCTTCTTTGTTTTCTGGAGAGAGCAACAGTATTCAGCTACAGAAATTGAATAATCAAATGTAAAATAACACTGGTTTTCACCATATAAATGATTTAATACTAAATATAAATATAAACATATAAATCTTTATGAAACTTTTTTATGAACTACTAAAATGCTTTAAACTCTCTTTAAATGCCTACACAGCCACAGTAAAAATACATGCAGATGATAAACTTTCACTCTATTACGGCCAGTTCTGTAGTGTCTGCACCAATCTCATGTGGAGTCATGTGCATGGAGACTTGTAGTTTCTGGTCATTTATAATCTTAACTCAACATAGCATGTCTTGCAATGTGACTATTGCAGATGCACAAATTTCTATATCGATGCTCAAATAATATTTTGTGCAGCCCAATCTCATGCGAGCGACAGCTTGTCCCACTCAAACCAAAAAATGCATCGATATAGCTGTGAGAATACAGTTAATTTGGTTAAGGGTAACATGTATAAAGGACAATGCATTATAAATGAAAAACAAATTCCATTGCATTTAAAAAAAAAAGTCATGTCAACACAATCATTTATACGATTAAGTAAAATTTAGTAAAATGCTGCATTCTGCATGCCAGGCGAGTAGTAGACCAGTGGTTCTCAAACTGTGGTACGTGTACCACTAGTGGTACGCAGGCTTCCTTCTAGTGGTACTTGGTGGAATGAAATAAGTCATGTACATGCTATACACATTTCAAAATTAATCAAAAATGCTAAATATATAATATGCCATATATGACATGTAGCCTATATTTCTGAGGTAATTTGCAGCGTTTTTTTTTTAACTTTGCAGAGTTGTAGCTGCTTTACAGGGCCTACTACGCTACTGTATTTCAATACTGCTCATTTTGGTGGTACTTGGAGAGACAATTTTTTTCTGAGGTGGACCTTGATGAAAAAAGTTTGAGAACCAATGTAGTAGACGATATCACTTTGTAATGAAACACTATGTATTTGTGCATACAGTATATAATATATCTTGGGTATTGTGATTGTACTAATCACATCTGGTTGTCGCATTCCTAACGAATAATGCATATGCGTATGCCATCATTATTTTTAGGTTAACTTTCTTAGTTATGCTATATGAGACTTGAAACATTGTATGTTTATTTAAAAATGTGGTCTTTAAAAAACAAATTTAAATGTTTGCATTTTCAATGACCACCCAAAATGTGAACAAATGACTTTTCATTTTCAAACTTCAAAGTCATGATGAAAAAAAAAGTCACACCTAAATTACGATAGTTATTCCAATTTTTTTTTTAAGAGCAGCACAGTGGCTTACAGCAGGTTCAAATCCCGGCTGGGCCAGGAGGCTTTTCTGTACAGAGTTTGCATGTTCTCCTTGTCTTCACGTGGGTTTCCTCTGGGTATTCCGTTTTCCTTCAGTGTCCAGTATATAGGTGAATTCAATAAAACTAAATTGGCCGTAGTGTATGTGTGTAAATGAGGGAGTTTGTGAGTGTTTCCCAGCACTGCGGGTTCACGAGTTAGTGTAGACTCAGTTTTGGTATGCAACTGGATGGTATCCCCTGTATAAAACAAATGCCAGAGTGAGTAATTGGGGGTTCATTTCACTGTGGTGACTTCTGATAAATCAGGGACTAAGCCGAAAGAAGATGAGTGAGTAAATGAGTGAATAGAATACGATGACATCATTAGTCTGAATAAGTGAAGTTTCACAAAGTAATTTCGAGAGGAGCACATGATATGATTGATCGCAGCTGGTCTCTCATCTTTCAGATTATTCCAAACTCACTATAAATAGGCCGTCTGGCATCACTCCCTTATATTCGTTTTTTGAAGAATTCCCCATCCACCCCTTTTCCTCCTTTACCAGGGGGAGCTCTCAAGAACAACCTGATCTCATACCCCCTTACATGCTCACTGACCAGGCGGGAGCCCTGGGCTCAATTATCTCCGAGCTCGGGGTTCTCTTCTGGGACAGCATGCCAAACCTGTTATTATTATCAAGCAATATCTAAGTGTAAACTCTTGAAGTCTTAATGTCAATGAGCAGACACCACAAACATTAATGGTAACAGTTCTGAAAGAATAAAGTATTTCCTAAGATTATTAAACCACCTTGGCACAAATCGCAATGCTCTTCATGTTACGTAACTCCAAACAAGAATTCAGAAGGCCCACCTCCCACAGACGAGGAGTGCCCCGCCACTGCTGAATCTCCTGTTCTACTTCTGCAAATGTCACCATGTCATCACCTCCAGGCTCTTGCACAGTCCTCACACTAAATGGCTTCTTCAAGAAGTCAAACCGCACTTGTCAGCTTTTTTTCCCTCTTTGTATCACAGTTTGACGGTCACGTGACAGATTGTGCTGTAATGCTCGACACACCTAAACTGCTGCTGCGTGTGTGAATGCGATTCTACACTGTTCCAAATATCTGCGGAAGCATCTGAAGTATGAAGGCCTGTTTACACCTTGCATTACCATCCATCTCTGGTTTTCCACAACAGCAGTATTGCCAGCGTTTTTAGATTTTGCTTGCATATTAGTGGCAAGATTATTTAATACCATTGTTTTGGCACTACATATGACTGACAGACGAGTATTTTAATCAATAACACGGTAACATTTATGCTACAAACGTGATGTCATAACACGCGTCTCTGCCTACCACCAAAAGTGGTTTGAGTCATCATTTTTAAGGACCCCATTTGACCTGACCACCACCCGCCCGCCTTATTCTTTTTCCAAAATTACACAGAATTTCCCTGAGTGGAAGGGTCCACCTTACCACCTTTTGGGGGTGGAGACAAACTGTGCTTTTTTCCTGAACCACATCCTCTAAAATGCATTTCCACCTTGACTTGCCGCTGCCAACCTGGTTTCCAAGCAGATCCGCTCTACTTCTGGTTTCCTGCAGATTATACCCAGTTTTTCCCTTAAATGTGTACTTTTATGACTTTAAATCTGATACTGAGGATGTGTGGAAAGTGATATCACTGAAGGACAGTGAGTGTTTAACTTCGTGTCCTCTGAGGAAATGAGGAGGATGTCTGTTTATGTGTGCATGTAAAAGAGAAAGAAAAAAAAAGAGCAGTGTGAGCCATGTGGCCTTTTGAAACGTGTATGAGAGATGTGCATGCAGTTCGTGTTAGTGATATATGAGTGTGTGTGTTTTTTTTCGGGGCTGTCCCTCTACACAGGCAGTGGTTTGATCTCAGGAAATGGTTACAAGAAAAAAAGAAAAACTGAACCTCGAGGTGTGAACATGCTCATCCAAACACTTCTTTAAATTTCAAAGAATTTTGACAAGTGTTCAGTATGACTTCCTGCAGTCCATGATATAAATATACGAACACATTAATGGTGTAATATGAAAAAATAAAATGCATGAAATTAAAAATAGGTATTATTAGGTATGTGTTTGAGTCAAATGTTCATATTTGTTTTGTTCTTCTGGTAACATTTCCTCTAAATTTGAATTTGAACATTTTGTACACTGTATAAAAATGCAGGATTCCACAAGATTCATTCACGTGGTCCCAACAAAAATCGATTAGGTTAAAGTAACAAAAATTAGTGGACACAAAACAATGGGGTATATCCACACAGACTTTTAATTTCAGTCTGCCTCAGCCAGTAATCAAATCTGATTTCTTTAAAAAACAGCAATTTTCACTGCCTTGCTGAGATACGATATAAAGTAGTATCTGACTTAACAAGAAGCACTGCATTAAATTACATTTTTCTGTGCCATGTCTTTAAAATATGGAAATTAATCTGACCCCAGTATTTTCAATGCAGTTTCTGCATTGACCAGCGGCTAATGACTAGTGAATGCTTGAGTCTATTTAACTGAATGTTTTGTCATTACATTACAACATCATTGCTGTAAAAGGAACCTTATGAAATTGAAAATATTCACGTAAACTTTTCAAACTTTTCGGAAACTGTCAATCTGCAGAAAGTAAAACATCTTAACCCTTTAACTGGCCCACCAAGAAACTAAAATTAGTTTGTTTTTGTTTTTTTAACTCTTAATGTCGCTTGTTAACACACTCCATGCGTTTTTTTCAACACATCTCATAATTTCTAAAATATCAACCTCTTCCAAATGGTAGATATGTCGGTTTATGGTAAAAGTACCAGATTTAATACAAATATATGTAAAAATCTGAAAATATAAAATGTAAGACCAATTTATTTTAGAAAAAAAAAAAACGTTTTTGAACACTAAATCATCTTTTATTTTTCTAAAGTATGAAATAAAATATTTTAGATTTTTAACATGTTTTCTTGTTTGTTTTTACAATAAAACCAAAATCAAGTGTAGTAGTGTAACAGGATTATGTTTGATTTTTTTGTAAACCAATAACACTGCCTAGTGTAAACAGTCATTCTTTAAATGATTTTATCAATCATTATTTAAAACAGTCAAAAATTGGTCAATCATTTTGGTAAAGTGGAAAGTTAACGGGTTAAAGTATTGCATGTTAAAGGCTTTCAATACAATATATATGAAACATCATTAATTATTAATGTATCAAAACATCCAGCAACTGAAAAACACATGACAAAGGAGTTTGTCTCTTAGCATGGATTTAAATTATTGTAATGCATAAATCATAAACACTGGATCTCGGCCTGAAGTAGCACATAGTGCCCAGTAGACCACAATTAAAACACACTCCACGCAGGCTCGCTCACACACACTGAAACACACCACTTCTTGCCCATATGGATCCATTTTTGACATGATACTGAATAATTCTGACTGCG